>NC_142009.1:254432317-254677317 GCF_049901735.1 Notechis scutatus | reverse complement strand
TACTTGGGACTTAAGGACACCCTAAAATGAGAAGAAATCTGTAAAATTCTTGACAAAATTTGACTTAGCGGCGATTTTTTTCTTTAAGAATATCAAAGTGAGGCTTGGCTTTTTATTTTTACTTTTTTTTCCTCTTCATTGAACTTCTATTGCGATCTAGTTAATCAGACTGGTTTTTTCTTTTATATTTACTTGCTCTCTTTTCTCCTTTTTGACTGTTTATATTATATAAAATAGAGGCCCCCTTTAGTATCTTTTTTTAAAAATATACATAAATATATATATATACTTTTTCTTTCTTTTTAGGCTTTTTTTAGGGGGAAAGAAGGGGGAATGGTTCTAAGAAATTTTGCAACACTGCCAACTAGAGGCTTGAAAATATTTTATTTGAAGTTGAGAGCTGGGAAAAAAAAATTCTTCTCAAGGCTACTGGAAGCGATAAGATAGAGGGAAGAGCACTGGAGGATGTTTACACAGGTGCTCTTTGGGACTTCTATTATCAATTGAATATTTGAAGCTTGGCCTTGAAATTTGTGGAGAAGCCAAATAAGAGCCTTATTTTTACCAAAGAGACAAATTAAAGACAATATGAGGGTAATCCTGGACACATTGGAATATTACAAGGCGCACCCTGAAAAACAAATGGCTTTGATATTCTTAGATGCCCAAAAGGCATTTGATAATGTGAATTGGAGATTTATGTTATTATTATTGGAACAGATGGGCTTTGCTAGAAAATTTATCCAAGCAATAGAAGCCATATATTATAAGCAAACGGCAAAAGTAATGATAGATGGAGAATTTACAGATTCTATTAATATTTAAAAAGGTACAAGACAAGGATGCCCATTATCTCCTTTGTTATTTATATTGACCTTGGAAGTGTTAAATAGAAATATTAGAGAGGATACAAACATAAAAGGAATGAAAGTTAAAAAGGAGGAATTTAAATTGCAAGCCTTTGCAGACGACTTGGTTTTTATTTTGGAAGATCCTCTAGAGACAGCTTTAAAACTATTGGAAAAGATAGAAATGTATGGTGAGATGGCTGGCTTGAAAATAAATAAAGACAAAACAAAGATTCTGACAAAGAACATGTTGTTAAGACAAAGAGAAGAGCTGGCAGACCTATTGAAAATTCAAGTTACGAACAAAGTTAAATATTTGGGGATATATTTGACGTCAAGATGTACTACACTGAAAGAGAATAACTATATTAAACTTAAACAGCAGATAGCATCTGATCTGAAAAAATGGGAAAACCTACAATTGTCATTGATAGGTAGAATTTCAACAATTAAGATGAATATTTTACCCAGAATTTTATATTTGTTCCCAACAATACCAATTAGGTTAGGTACGGATTACTTTGAAGAATTAAATAAAATTGTGTTGAAGTATATATGGCAAGGTAAGAAAGCGAGAATAAAATTAAAACTCTTACAGGATGCTAGAATTAGAGGAGGATTTGGCCTTCCTAATTGGGAGTTGTATTATCAAGGTGCAAACTTAATGTGGGCTAAAGAATGGATAACGTTAAGAAAGACTAGATTGTTGGCATTAGAAGGACATGATTTATTATTGGGTTGCCATGCTTTTTTATGGTATAAGGGAACTAAATCACAGGGTTACTTTAGAAGGCATTATATATGGGAATCGTTATGGTTGAATTGGGAGAAAATTAAGAAACAATGTTATTTGAAAATCCCAGTTTGGTTATCAACTATTGAAGCTTTTTCTTATCCTATAACCTATAAGAAGGAACAAACAGTTAGATATGGGGAATTACTAGACAAAAAGGGCGAACTTAAAACGATGCAAAATTTAGAAGAACAAGGCATAAAGATGAATTGGTTTTCATATGCGCAAATACATTCAAGGTATTTTAAAGAGTCTAAAATGGAAGGATTTTATGATAAATTGACTGATTTAGATAGGATTTTGACAGGTACTAATGAAAAAGTGATCAAAAAATTATATAATTATTTGTTGGAAATTAAATTAGAGGAAGAACAAGTTAAAGAAACAATGATTGCTTGGGGGAAGAATTTTGATATGGGATTGATTTAGAGAAATGGCAAAAATTGTGGTCTCAAAATTACAAAATGACAATGTCAACAGCATATAAAGAAAATTTGTATAAGATGTTTTATAGGTGGCACTTTCCCCCAACAAGAATTGCAAGAATGTTCAAGAACAAATCTGAAAAATGCTGGATTCCTGGCTCATATTACCATATGTGGTGGACTTGTGAGGAGGCCAGGAAATACTGGATTAGAATTCGCATATGGTTGGAAAAAATGACAAAGAAACATACAGATTTGAAACCAGAGATTTTTTTGTTGGGAATCTTACCTGATACATATAATAAAAACTTAAAATATTTGATTGTAAATGTATTAACAGCGGCTAGGATTGTATTTGCTAAAAATTGGAAGAGTGAGAAAATACCATTAGAGGAAGAAATTATTAAGAAAATATTGGAATGTGCTGAAATGAGTAGATTGACATTTGAAATTAGAGAACAAGAAGATAAACAATTTTATGAAGTTTGGGATCTTTTTTACCAATGGTTAGATAATACAATATAATAATAGAATATTTAGAAACCTAGGAAATAACGAATATACATTTTTTTTGGTTTTGATAACATCTTTAGAATGTTTTATTAAGATAGACTTGGTATGATTTTACGATCTGTTATAAAATAAATTAACTAAATTATAGTTATCTCGCTTAAGTATGAATTAGTAAAATTATAGTCAAATGATTGTTTAATAATGATATTAGGATATATAATTGTTGATTGATAATATGAGTTATTATGTAACATAATTATTATGATGACTATGAAATGGATGCACAAAAAGGAGTGGTAAACCAACCGATACACTGTCTATAAATTTATGAAGACGATGATGTTTTTATGTTATGTTTTATGTTTTATGTGTTTTTTGTTTGTTGTTAAAATCAATAAAACTTTCATCAAAAAAAAAAAAAAGAATCATGACAATTAAGGAATTGCTGAAAAAATGAAGCTTCTGCCTAAAATACAGCCAGCATACCAGATCTAAAATTGCAGGAAAATCAACCCAGATTCTGAGAAAAGCAGCAGGATATTCCAAATAGTGTTCTTTAAGAATTTGTGGGTAATTAATTGTACATAGGCAGGGGTGGGTTGCTACGGGTTCACCCGGGTTTGGGAGAAACCATAGCTAACGTTATGGCCAGTTTGGAGAACCGCAAGATCCCACCCCTGGCTTGCCTTGCTCACCCCACCCTGGCCCTCCCACCTCTCCTGCCTCTTCCAGGAATCTCCACGTGGCCTATTTTGGATGCGGGATAAATGCAGAGACTTCATGGAGGCTTGAGAAGGGTGAAAAACAGGCCTCCCAGAAGTTCCAGAAGGCCAGAAACAGGCCTCTGGAGCCCAGGGAAGGCCATTTACACCCTTCCAGAGGCTCGAGGAAATCCTCCCAAGCCTGGGGAGGGTGAAAACGCCCCCCCCCCCCGCACCATGGTGCAGGAGGCTAACTAGGCCATGCCTACCATGGCTACACCCATCCAGCAACTGGCCAGGGAACCAACTGCTGAAATTTTTGAAGGCCACCCCTATATATAGGGTGTTTAGGTTGTTACAGGAATATATTTATGAGCCACATAAAATTTAGGAGATAGATTTAGTTTGAAATGTCTTATGGAATTGGGTGCATTCTTAGCTTCTCTGGTGTAAAGAAGCTGAATATAGACTCAGTGCTTTTATTGCTCTTTAAGGAGATAGATTTAATTGGTCCTTGCCAGATGCCCAATTATTGCAATACTATGCTGAGATATTTAAATATGAAATTTGGTCAAGAGATTTGTTATCTGAGTTTATGACAGCCCAATCTCTTTGAAAAGATCATAATTTTAGTTTTAGAGTAGTTAACTGTAAGCAATTATTTTATATAATAATCTAGAAGGGCCTGTAGGCCTTTTTTGAGAGGCAGAATGTCTTTGCATGACCATGTGTCTATTATTAAATTGAGAGTTGGGGTTGGGGGGGATGGAGTTTTACATTAGATTAAAGCTGAGATGATTGAGTCAATATTTATATATTAAAAGGAGGGGAAGCACCAGACAGTCCTATTTTCCTACATTCTAGGTGGGAAAACCTCAAGAAAGCTAGTGATTTCTGCCATAGCAGAAACAAATTGTTTAATAGTGTTATGATGCAGCATCTTAATTAGGCAGAATCCAAAAAGAGATCACTCTGGCAGAAAAACAAATCTGGTCACGTTGCCAATTTCAAAAGCCGATAAAAAAATTTATGCCATCAAATAAAGACTGCACCAATTATCACATTAAACAAGAGGAAAACCTTCTACGCACCAATTCTACCCGCGCTTTTTACAATTTTGTAAACAACAAACTAAAAGACTCAAGGCCCATCCCACCCCTGATAGGACCTAATGGTAAAGACTGCAACAACGACACCATTAAAGCCAATATCTTTAACACATTCTTTGGCTCAGTATTTGTAAACAGCAATGGATCATGTATTTCTTAGCCGAACCACAGAAAACTACAATGATCTAATACATATCGATTTTACAGAAGACAATGTTGAAAAAGCACTACACAATCTAAAACCATCTCTATCTATTGGACCGGACAGAATATGTGCCTACTTCTTAAAAAAACTATCCACTGCCATAGCCAAACCTCTAAGCATAATCTTTGAAAAATCTTTCAGGACCAGCTCCTTGCCTAACCTATGGCCACAAGCCACGGTCATCCCCATCTTCAAAAAGGGAGACCCCAGCCTAGTTGAAAATTACAGACCAATCTCCTTATGCTGCATCACCTGTAAAGTCATGGAATCAATTATTAACCAATCCATTATCATCCACTTCGAGACAAATAACCTACTCTCCAATAAACAATTTGGTTTCAGAAAAAACTATTCTGTAATCTGCAACTCTTACACTGCAAAAACATATGGACTACACAACTCGATCAGGGCAAATCAATAGACGCAATCTACATAGACTTTTGTAAAGCCTTTGATTCAGTGGTACATGACAAACTACTCCTAAAACTAAAATCTTATGGTATCTCTGGACAACTGCATAATTGGATAGAAGCATTCCTGTCAAACAGACAACAAATGGTCAAAATTGGGAGTGTCCCACCAAATTCTGTACCTATCAATAGTGGTGTCCCCCAGGCAGTGTTCTAGGACCAACTCTCTTCATACTCTACATAAATGACCTCTGTGATCATATTAAGAGCAACTGCATTCTCTTCACTGATGATGCAAAGTTCTTCAACACCACAGACAATACTGTTACCCTTCAAAAAGATCTTGACTATTTATCAGAATGGTCAAACAAATGGCAACTTCAAATCTCAACAAATAAATGCTCTGTCTTACATATTGGCAAAAAAAATCAGAAAATAAAATACAGGCTGAATAGTCAAGACCTTGTTGATGATCCAAGCTCTGTAAAGGACCTTGGAGTACTCATATGAAATGATCTAAGTGCTAGAGCCCACTGTAACTAGATAGCCAAAAAGGCATTAAGAGTTGTTAACTTAATCCTACATAGCTTTTTCTCTGGTAATATCACACTAATAACTAGAGCATACAAAACATTTGCTAGACCAATACTCGAATACAGCTCATCAGTCTGGAACCCACATTATGTATCTGATATTAGCACAGTTGAGAAAGTCCAGAAATATTTCACAAGAAGAGTTTTCCACTCTTCTACTCATTGTAGAATACCTTATGCCACCAGACTTGAAATTCTAGACCTAGAAAACCTTGAATTATGCCGTCTTCGGTCTGATCTAAGTATGGTATATAAAATCATACATTGCAATGACTTATCTGTCAATGAATACTTCAGCTTCAACCATAACAACACAAGAGCACACAATAGATACAAACTCAAGGTTAATTGCACCAAACTTGATTGCAGGAAATACGACTTCAGCAACAGAGTGGTCAATGTCTGGAATACTCTACCTGACTCTGTGGTTTCTTCCCCAAACCCCAAAAACTTTAACCTTAGACTGTCTACTATTGACCTCACCCCTTTCCTAAGAGGTCTGTAGGGAGCATGCATAAGCGCACCAACGTGCCTACTGTTTCTATTGTTTCTTTTATTTTTCTTATATGTACCCATTTCATGTATTCATAACTATGTATATACTTATACCTATTATCTTGTAAGTGATTGACAAATCAAAATAAATAAAATAAATAAATAAATAAATAAATAAATAAATAAATAAATAACCTCCCTAGGTTGAGACAGAATGATTAGTCAATGTCACTCAGTTGACTTTGTGTCTAAAACAGGATTAGAATTCATGGTCTCTCAGGTTCTAGCCTGGTCATCATTTAGCCATGTTGAAATCTAGGAGTGTTTGGACTTTACTGAAGATTATGAACAGACTTCTATCAGGGTTTGGCATGGACTAGTGCTATATCATAACCCTCAGATTCTTGACAAAAGTTTATCTGTAATGTCCTGTGAAATTTTGGCTCATGCCAAAAATTTGTATTATTATTTATAAGCTTTTAAATGATAGAGGAGAAAAGATAACCTATATACATTTCTTATGTTACTTTGTTAAATAAATAAATAAATAAATATTGTAAAAGTACAATTTATTTGTAATACTTTTTCATCCATTCATCTTTTTTTCCAGATAAAAGTTATTAAATATCAATCACTCTGCAATCCTTTCTATTTCTTTTATAAATAAAAGCTGTCATTCAAAAGTCAAGACAATATTTTTTTAATGATAGAAATGAATGTAATGAAAACACTTCCATATTATCTCTCATCAGGCAAGGTGCATCTGTCCTAGAATTATTTCAACTGAAATTTAAAATAAAACAACTGAAAATGAGGAATATTGGGATCATATTATATTCAGTCCACATGTATTGCTATGCAGGTTTACCAATGAAAGTGCCAATGAAATCAATGTTGACTCACAATTAGAACTGCTGCATAAATTCATAAATCCTGATGAAAAATATGAATTTCTGCAGCTTGAGTCAGATTTTTTTCTGACTCAAATCTTCAAATTCCTTTATTTCATTTTTATAATGTTTTTGTATGACATAGGAATTGAAGCTTCAGGGATGAATGATGCATTTTTATTCCATGTTTTTGAATTTACTTTATAGGTACTATTAGAAAGCTTTTTGGCAATGTATTCCAAGGTTGTTTAGCAACTGCAACTTGTGTGTTCCCTGTTCTGAGCCAAACAAAATGGTTGCCCTGGGACTAAAAGCAAAAATTTTAAAGCATGTGAAGCCAGGGACATCTGAAGCAGTTAAAGAAAGCAGTGAAATGCTTCCTTTCCCTGGAGTTAGTCAGTGACTGGTCCACATTAATATTTCCTATCTACATATTGATGTTTCTCCTAAATAAATAAGAATTTAAATCTAATAAATCCAAATTAGAAAATCCAAATCCATATTTTATAAAATAAAATCTAAAATAAAATAAAATCACAGAATGTATGGTTTGGAAGTAAACCTTTAGCTTATGCAGTCCATTTCTCAAGTCAATTGAGGAGTCAATTCAATCATTCTGACTGAGAATAGTATGGGCACTTAGTTTTGTAAGCTACAAAAACACATACTGTATGCACAAACACATTCACACACCATTTCCAGAATCACCATACCAACAGGTAAAACACAGAGAATTTTAACTTAATATGGAATTCTATGTTCAAAAAAACCACCCAGCTTTCCAAATGTTCTTTTTTAGCACTTAAAAATAATTGTTATGATTATTTACTGTCTAAATAAATATATGCAACAATAAAAAACACCCACTAGGAGTTTTAGATGCATGAATGACTCCAATCCAGAATTCACAATAACTTCATTTAACCATTGAAGTTAAAATGTTTTTGAAAATGCTGTTAATGTAAGTGACACATTAACTGATTTCATTGTTACTTGCTAGATAGACAGACAGACAGACAGGCAGACAGATACTGTAGACAGATAGGAGAGAGAGATTAGATAGAAGATGATAGATAGATAGATAGATAGATAGATAGATAGATAGATAGATAGATAGATAGATAGATAGATAGATAGATAGATAGATAGATACTTTAACTTTCTAGGAAGAAACCAAGAAAACAGAACTATTAGCTGTTAATACAATTTGTCAGTTTCTTACTTAATAACTGAAAGCTATATTTGTTTAGTTGATTTGTGCTAAAAAAACTGAGATAAACATATTTGAATTTTCTGAGCTTAGCCATTAACAATACAAGGATATTGTTTTATTAGTTAATGGATATGTGGGAATGGGGATGAAACAGTAAGTCTTAAAGTACACTTTTTGATTCAATCCTGCAAGGTTGGCATGCTTCAAGTTCCTTTGATTAAATAACGTGATCTCTCAAGATCCTGGAAATATGCCTTTTCTGAGCAGTGCCTGTGTCTGCAATGAGATTTCACTTAAAATTTAGATGCCTCTCCCCCGCCTCCATTTTTCTGTTGGTTAATACAGCAATGAATACCTGGCTCTTCTTCACCCAAACTTTGGTGAAGGAGAGTGGGATGCCTCATTTCATTGTCCTGACCACCTTTTACCTTTTTAAAAAATGTTTTACAGATATTATTGTAATTGATTTGCCAAAACCACTAAGAATTAGGCAACATACTAGTTTAATAACAAATTGTTGTTGTTTGTTTGTTGTTTTCTTGATTTCTAGGTAGAAGATGTTTCACACTAGAACCTGTGACAGGACTATAGGTGTCCTGGTGGACCATCATTTAAGTATGAATCAGCACTGTGATGCAGCTGCCAAAAAAGTCTATGTGGTACATCAACATAGGGATAACATCAAGAAGAAGGGAAGGGATAGTGCTGCTCTATACCACACTGGTGAGATAATTGCAAACCTATGTCTGCCCTAATTCAAAAAAGCTGCTTACAAAAAATGTAGAAAATTGCAACAAAGATGATAAAGGGTTAGGAGGCTGAATACTATGAAGACTAGCTAAACAAACTAGGTATGTTTAGTTTAACAAAGAAAAATTAAAGAGAATTATGATAGCAGTCTTCTAATACTTGTAAGAGCTGCCATGGAAGAGGCACATGATGGAAACAATGGGTGCAAAGCTCATCAGAGAGAAATCCAAATAAAGAAGAATTTCCTAATAGTGAAAACTATTATGTAGTGCAGCAGTTTGCTTTTTGGAGTAGTGGAAGCTCCATCATTGGAGGTTTTCAGGAAGATTCAACAACCATTTGTCTGAAATGGTATGGGGACTCCTGCCTTGGTGCAGGGTGTCAAATTCCCTTTCAATCCCGTGGTTCTATGGCCTCCTCCTCTTTCTATGCAAAACTTCCTGAAGTGATACAATGCTGTGAAGGGAAGAGATCTGTTACACTACGAAAAATAACTGCAGGGATTTTTAATACCAGGTCTTTTTTAATACGGGAATTGGTGATTAATGGAAAGTGTTAAAACTGATTTTGTTTTGCTTTGTTGACAGAATTGATGACATTTGTATGAATAATTGTCCTTTCTGTAAGAAAGCCTGTGGGGAACTATGTGTGGGAATGGTGAAAAAAAAAGTTCACTTCCCTCCTTTAGACCACAAATAATGATTACATGATGAAATACCCTCACCAGATCATGTCACATATTAGCATAGTAGCACAGGTAAAGTAGGACAGATTTTGCTACACTGACAGAGCAGTTATGTGAGTAGTCATTTAATGTCTCATTTGACACTAGCCACTTAACATCTTGTGACTTATTATAACTAGACAGTGATTCAAGTCCAGATACCTAATTTAGAATGAATTTAAGTTCTGATTTCTCAAACTAACCAGGTCAAAGAACTGAAATGACAACTGAAGGTCCAATTTATTTCACAAAGAATGCTGATTTCTGAAGCAATTTAATCTGATGAATAGCAACTTGTTCTTTAGCAGGAATAGAACTGGAACAGAGCTGATACCCAGTTTCAATTCTATGAGTTTTATGGTAAGATGCTCACACATGTCATTACAAAATTGGTATCATGATTATGAATAATAGCAATTAGCAGGAGCAAGAAATCATCATAGAAAAGATATAAAGAGTGAAAAAATTAAACTTTGTTGTCTGAACATCATGTACGTGTTTGGATGGTATGTCCTTACAAGAGGACAAAGTCATTTTTCACATAATTGTCATCATTCTCATATTATCCTGAACTTCAAAAACGGCACAGAGGTATCTGGCTTTGGTACCTGCATATATCATCCAATGCTTGAGGGGTTATTTTGTTAGTATGGCCTTATGTAAATGCACAATCCAACTATTTGTTTGCTAGTATAAGTCTTTAGGAAAAGCAGTTAATCTCACTATGAAGCATACAAGTAGTTTCTTAAAAATAATAGGACATTCCTACAATTCTTTTTTTTTTTTTTTTTTTTTGCCTTTGCAGAATCTTTTTCCATGAATTGATATAAATCATACTTATGAGACAGGATTTTTTTTAAAGTTTTCAATGTGTGGAAGAGTGACTTACTTCAATTTTTTTCATAGCATAGAAAAAGTCTGGTAGAATGTTCTACATAACCATTTTTAACTTGGGAGAACAAATGGTACCTGTGGGGAACTGCAAAGATGACAATTCTGAAATATCAACCTGCTGAAAAAAATGCCAGCATATCTAAAAATGAAGTTATACATCATTTTATGAATTCTATCTTGTAGGTTGGTGGGGAAAATCACCAGATTCAAGGAAATATGGCCAAAGCCATTCTTTAACTGTTGCTATTGCTTCTACTCCAATACTAAGCATTTTTAATATTGTATCCACCTGTCAAAGAAAGATACAGTAAGGAATGAGATATGGGAGAACCAATCTGACAAATTTATAATGCCGTTGGTCTGTCTGCACACATACAGGATGTCAGTGATTGTCCTAGGCAAGTACAAGACACACTGAGGAAATATCTCTTCATCTTTTCCTTCTAATATCTAGCATGTATTTTCAGGCACAGTGGTAGTGGCTGTATGATTTTGGGTTTTGTAAATTAGGTCTAGCCTTTGGATATAAATTCAGAATATCTGAAAGTGGGGCTGGAACTGATATTTCTGTATTTGAAATAGTGTTCAAATGCTTACATATTTGGGTCTAGAAGTAGTTAATTTCAGATTTGAGCAGGTGAATCCTTTTCCATTTCTGTGGAAACTCTGTTTTTCTAATAGAATACTTAGTTCAGATTAAGGCACTTCTAACCAATAAAATTATCAAAAAGAATTATGATACCTTGTGAGTAAGTAAGTATTTCCACAACACTTAAAATGATTTTTTAAAGCACAAGATTATATCTCCTGACCACATTAGGTTCTGCTACTCAAAACAGAACTGGACTCTTTTTTTCCCAGTTATTAAATTAAAGCCTAGGTGTATCTATACTATTAATGTAAGTGAATGTTTAATTCATTTAGCCCCAGCAAAATGAACTTGAAATGTTTATCTCAAATATCCTTAGAAGAAACTGTTCTACATCAATTTAAGTACTTAATCATAGGTCAGAACAGTTTTTGAGCTCAACTAAAATGTATAAGCATGATGTCTGCATTTTCTAGTGAATTACACGGTAATGTTGTTTATTCTATAGTGCCTTTAATCTAAAGTGACAATTTATTAGGGAACAAAAGTTCCTACTTTTCCATCCCTGTCATTGATAATGTGTTTTCACTGCAAAGAAGCACATGAGTTAAATTGGTCAGGTGTAACATGAAATAAGAGCTTGTGAAACTGTGTTCTAGGTACACTCATATCTCAGATGCTCAGTCATTTTTTTTTCAGTCTAGTTTCCTGAAATATTCCTCACTACAGTGATTATCCTCAGTGCCAACTTCATCACATTCTGTCAAAAAAAAAAAAAAAAAAGACATACCAAATGTGTTATGCTCTTAAAAAAATTAAAAAGCAGAGATCAAAAATTTCTGCCTCAACTATGAAATTTGATGCACTTCATGCAACATTTCATAGCAATTTAGCTTTTCAAATATCACACTGTTCAGATGAAAGAAAAGATATTTAGTCATGTTTTTTCCCACTTTCATTTTAGACCATATGAGAGTACTGATTTTTTTTTCTAAATTCTGAATCTTATCCAGGGACCAAGTCAGTCTTTAGAAGAGAAATCTGGAGCAGATGTGTCATTTGCTACAGTCTTTGTGATAATCCTGGCTGTGCAGAAACTACCCAAAGTTTAATTGTAGTAAACAAAATGATTAATTATTTTAGTCTATAATATATTTAATAATCACCAATTTGTTTTGTAATTTTTATGTAGTTTGGAATATTATAAATAGGAATTGAAAAATATATATTAAAATATACAATAAATTCAAAACACACCCAACAGATGTGAATTTCATACTTTCAATGGATCCAAGGTGTACTATGCACTATTTTCTTTGAAATATAGTACTTTTTTTTAGATATAGGAAGTGCCTGAGTCATATGATCATTTCAGAAAGTAGTTTTATGGTACCAAGTACATAATATAATTTATAAAAAAGGAATGGGGGAGAAGGGGAGTGTTAGGAATTGATAGCCACCTAACAGTTGGGTTGGAAATATATAAACCAGGATAGAGATTTGATGCTGTCTCTTTAAGGGAATGCTAAAATTGTAATTGGGTGTGGTTCCTCAAATGGCCATAAGATGGAGGCAGAAACCTGGGTTGGTTTGTCCTGTTGTTGATAGTTGCTAGTTGGTCAATGTTCTGATGTTCGCTGGTTTTGGTTCCTGAATTTTTCCCTATTTACTGTTGCTGACCGTCGTTCTTCTTGGATTGCTGTAAGTCTGTTACTGAACTGTTTATAATACTGTATTTTGATACTTGGATTATCCCTGGACTGAAAAACTGGCTGCTTTAACCATGTATGACTTGGACTGCTTGTTGGACTTTGCTTAACCGTTTACTGGAAGTAAAAACCTACATTTTACTATACAGTGTATCTGTGTGCTGGTTGTGTGTTATTCCTCACCACTCTCACTACATCTCCCTGTGTGCACTCATTCTCCTAACGGGGAATTACCTCAACAGGGAGAGGGGGAAAGAGGAAGGAAGGAAGGAAGGAATCTTCCTTGATGTGCAGTAGGATTTACTAGTTACTGCAGAAGGCTTGCATCTAGTTTTTGGCAATCATTTTAACTAAGTCAGAGAAAAAAAATATCAGTTTTATTGTAGAAATAAATATCCATGTACATAAAACAGTCAAAAAATATGTCCCTAATTTCTTGAGCTACAGATACTTTATTTGGATTATATGGATGGGTGAGAATTTTAGTTTGTTTTCCTATCAAATAATATTAAATTTTTTCATGATATAAAGAACCCAATATATTTTTAAATCATCTGAGAAAAGGCCAAGCTATTATATTTACCCAGCTAGGGAAAAGGTCTTTAAATATTTAATAAGCTTTGCAAAATTTGAAGAGGTGATTTTATTTGAAAGAAGTTTGAAAAACATCTTCCCTTTACACTGAACATTTAAAATGATTCTCAGTTCAAGATGTCACATAGACTCATATACTTTTAAATCAATAAATCACTTCAGAAGAATTCAAAGGTACCTTGCACATTCATTGGATATTCTGGAATTTATAGCATTTCTTCCATATATGGAGAAGGCTTAGTAATATGTTGATTGCTATAATATAACAGTGATATGAGTAGCTGGTCAGGGAATTTTATTATGTCTTCCCATTTGTGCTTCTTTAATTTTGGTGTCTCCCTTTTACCGTTAGAATTTGTTCAGGCAGGTTCACTTGAAAGTAGACAAAAACGGATTTCTAATTTAACCTGGTTTGGACTTTCTTGTATAATCCTGTTCCTATCTTCCTACTTTATATTTTCTTACTCTAAATTTTTATATCCCCTCTCTGAAATTTTCCAGCAACTTCAGTCCTCCTTTATTTTCTCTTACCCTTCCTGAAAAATATAATGTATGTATATGTGTACACACACACACACACACACACACACACACACACACACACACACATTTCATTCTAACTAACTTTATTGTGAGTGAATTTTGTGAAAAGAGCCAATATAGGATCCTTGTTACTGCTAATATAATATAACCAATTTTTAAAATAATTACAATGTATGATAAATACAGGTGATAACAAAAAGTGTCATACAAATAACAACATATTATCTAGAAGAAACTAATTCTTCCAATAAGCTACAAAAACAAACATCAAAGAACTGAAGTGTCAATGTTAAGGAGAGTTCATTCTTCATTCCTTAGTGAGAAATTTATTTTGTAACACTTTATGGAAGTTGTGATTTTTTTTCAGTTATTCTCAGATTCTTCAGAAATGTTTTAGCACAAATTCCCTATAGATTCTTTGCTGAACAGCTTGAAGCATCCTGTATTGTCTTTTTCTCATAATTGTTATTTTGTTTTGAAAGAATACAATTATTTAGGTTTTTTTCCTTTATAGATGGTGATTCTCTCTTTTATAAAATCACAATCCAATTTGAACTTAATTCTGTTACTTTTGAAACTTGAACCTCAAATCTGAATTGACATTATGATCTTCAAATCTTGAGTTTAAATCAAATCTTAGCTAAAATACAAAATGTTAATGCAAAACTCTTTAGATGAGATTGTCTCATCTAAATGCCTATGTTAGGTGGGTGTTCATTAGTCTTGCCATTTTTGTTTTCTGCGTGCCTCTTCATCTTTAAGAAGTATTTGGCAGACAAGGCTCAAGTAAGAATAGCAAATAAAAGTGTTATGAATATATTTTCAAGTGATGTGAAATAATCAACCATAATGGAATCTCTGATACAAACAAAAATGAAAATCTGGGAATCAATTAGCATCCACCATAAAAATATTTCTCTTTTCAAAGAAGAAAAAAACCTCTATACAAAAATATTTTATATTTTATTTATAAAAATATTTTTATATTTTATTTATATTTAGAAATTTACACATACAATATGTAAATCTGAAAACATTACACATTTGAACATAAGGAACTGTAATAAAAATATTTTTATTTTAAAGCAATGTGACAGAATAGGAATAATGACCCATCTCATTTTTTACTATCAGGAATCCTGAAGACATTTACAACAATAATTAAAGAGAATAAAACAAGACTAAGGTATACCATTTCATTCATCTAGTTAGGCAACATATTTTCCATGCTGTAGCTATTTTAGTCTGGTGATGAGGCTTGAAGATTTTGTTTACATTATTTTTAGTTTAAAGGAAAAATCAAATTTAGACATTTCTTTCTAAAGACAGATAGAAAAAACAGAATTTGTTTCATTTTAAGTAAATCTATTTTCAAACCAAGCCCAAGCCTCATAACTTCATGGACACATATTAACCTCAGTATGGAAGTTATGTCCCACTACCACTTGAAGGATATGTTTCAATTTCTCTATTTAGTCAACAATTCTGATATTTCCTGATACCTTTTCATCCATATGCTAAATAGGTCAGTCCTTACATAGCCTTGATAAGACTACTAGGTGCTTCTGCATAATAGCAATTAATGGGAGGAAAGTGCAAAATAGATAAGATATCTATTATTATTATTTTTTACATAGTAGTTTTTTTCCAGTTGGTATGCTTTCTACATTATATACCATATCTATATTCATATTTCCTACAATTTGTTTTTTTACATATTTTCTGTACATTTCTTTAGATGGAAAAACAAACAGAAGCATCCACAGCAAACTACTACAATGCCCAAATAATGATACACAGAAAATTACATAATCATCACATTGCTGGGATTATATGTACTTTACCAGTAGACCTGTCAATGTCTATTGTCCATGCTTGATTTAAAAAAAAAAAATCTGATGTGTACATTGGGAAATCATCACACTGGTTCCCACGAAGCCACTTACAGAATATGAAGATCAAAACAGATCTAGAAATCAAATGCTATGGATGGTACAAATATTGTTTTCACTGACATGGCTACTTTCTCACAGAAAAGAACTCTTCCTTAATGTTTCTTTATGTATTTTGGGTAGTCCTGTTCATGAAAAGCCTTCAAATATAGCACTGGCAATTACAGGTGAAACTCAAAAAATTAGAATATCATGCAAAAATTCATTTATTTCAGTAATGCAACTTAAAAGGTGAAACTAATATATGAGATAGACTCATTACATGCAAAGAATGATAGTTCAAGCTGTGATTTGATATAATTGAGATGATTATGGTTTACAACTCATGAAAACCCCAAATCCACAATCTCAAAAAATTAGAATATTGTGAAAAGGTTCAATATTCTAGGCTCGAAGTGTCCCACTCTAATCAGCTAATTAAGCCATAACACCAGCAAAGGGTTCCTGAGCCTTTAAGTGGTCTCTCAGTCTGGTTCAGTAGGAATCACAATCATGGGAAATACTGCTGACCTGACAGTTGTGCAGAAAACCATCATTGACACCCTCCATAAGGAGGGAAAGCTCAAAAGGTAATTGCAAACAAAGTTGGATGTTCCCAAAGTGCTGTATCAAAGCACATTAATAGAAAGTTATGTGGAAGGGAAAAGAGTGGAAGAAAAAGGTGCACAACCAGCAGGGATGACCGCAGCCTGGAGAGGATTGTCAGGAAAAGGCCATTCAAATGTGTTGGGGACTTTCACAAGGAGTGGACTGAGACTGGAGTCAGTGCATCAAGAGCCACCACACACAGACGGATCCTGGACATGGGCTTCAAATGTCATATTCTTCTTGTCAAGCCGTTCCTGAACAACAAACAATGTCAGAAGCGTCTTACCTAGGCTAAAGAAAAACAGAATTGGTCTGTTGCTCAGTGGTCCAAAGTCTTCTTTTCTGATGAGAGCAACTTTTGCATCTCATTTGGAAACCAAGGACCCAGAGTCTGGAGGAAGAATGGAGAGGCACACACTGCAAGATGCTTGAAGTCCAGTGTGAAGTTTCCAGAGTCTGTGTTGATTTGGGGAGCCATGCCATCTGCTGTGCTTCATTAAGTCCAGGGTCAATGCAGCCGTCTGCCAGGAGATTTTGGAGCACTTTGTGCTTCCTTCCACAGACGAGCTTTATGGGGATGCTGACTTCATTTTCCAGCAGGACTTGGACCACGCTGCTAAAAGCACCAAAACCTGGTTCAATGACTGTGGGATTACTGTGCTTGATTGGCCAGCAAACTCGCCTGACCTGAACCCCATAGAGAATCTATGGGGCATTGCCAAGAGAAAGATGAGAGACATGAGACCACACAATGCAGAAGAACTGAAGGCAGCTATTGAAGCATC
Organism: Notechis scutatus; assembly: GCF_049901735.1. NCBI lineage: Eukaryota > Metazoa > Chordata > Lepidosauria > Squamata > Elapidae > Notechis > Notechis scutatus. The sequence goes on along the minus strand of NC_142009.1, from coordinate 254,659,994 downwards.
CTGGTCTTCCATACCACCTCAGCAGTGCCACAGGCTGATTGCTTCAAAGCCACACCGCATTGAGGCAGTAATTGCTACAAAAAGGGCCCAAACCAAGTGCTGAGTACATATGCATGCTTATACTTTTCAGATGTCCAATATTGTTCTATGTACAATCCTTGTTTTATTGACTGCATGTAATATTCTAATTTTCTGAGATTGTGGATTTGGGGTTTTCATGAGCTGTAAGCCATCATCATCTCAATTATGACAAATCACGGCTTGAACTATCTTGCTTTGCATGTGATGAGTCTATCTCATATATTAGTTTCACCTTTTAAGTTGCATTACTGAAATAAATGAACTTTTGCACGATATTCTAATTTTTCGAGTTTCACCTGTATAGCTAAAGCCATTCCTGGGAACAAGATGGGTTATTGACTATGAAAGGAAATGTAAAAAGTGTGAGTAGAAGAAGATCATAAATGTTAGAATCTAATGCCTTAGTTTTCATAGAGCAAATGTCTTAGTATGTAAGGCTTTGTTATGAATAGTTTTATACTGGAACAGGATCCATGCCAAAAAAATGAGAGACACCTGCATATTTTTTTAGAAATAATATTTAAAATCTGAATAAAATAGAATAGCATTTTTATGAGAGTTCTCTTTATTAAAGACTGAAGAGGCTTTCTGAAGATAACCTTCCTTCCTTTCTTTCTATTCAGACATAGAAACAATAAATAATTTTACAAGTTCAGGTTGAAAGATTCGTTATTCCAAAGGAGGAGAGACGATTGAGGTCTTTCTCTGTTTGTGGTAAGTGAAAAGCTCTGACAATTTTTGACAGTCTCTGAAATGGACTGCTGCCAGTGGGGGATTTTTCATCCCTGCAAATCTTTCAAGAAGGAAAATAAAATAAAAGCTCCAAGAAAAAAAAAGCAAAACAGAGACAGCAAAAGATAATTTGTACGTATCCATATGCATGATTGCACCTGTCTTGTATGTGTTTTATAAGTTGGGAAGAAATATAATAATGAAACACATGCTCATCCCTTTTATGAATGAATTAGAATTATAATTGCAATCTGTCAGTTTGAATTAAAGAATGGTTCCAGGTTTCAGGGCAGAGAGTGCTTCATAGGTTAATCAGAGCAGCATTATGCCATAAAAACATTTGGAGCCCCAGTTTCATATTTTGGTCATGATTCAGTTGCTAATGTTTGAGGCAACCCAGCAATTCAAAATTAAGTGCCTAATGTTTATTTGTTATAGGTAGCTGTTTGAAAAAGGAGAGTTTTGATTAGAAAATTATACTCTAATTTGGCAGAAGCTCTGTGTGATCATGGGCCTTTTAGCTACTATATTGGTTCATTTACTTCAGTTAGAAGAGTATTTGGCACAACTATTTTTCCCCCTGTTTTGTTGAAATGGAATGGGAAAACCTTTGAAAAAAATGGAAATGGAAAGGTCCAGGGGTTTGTGAAAGTAGAGTGTGCCATTTAATGGGGTGAAAATTAATTCTGGCAAATTTTCTTCAGTGAGGGATTCTAAAAATATGTGTTTTTACCCCAAGAATTCAGATCTGCTGTTATTTTTGCAATTCCACAACATTTAGCTTGGTATAGTAAATCCATGTCTGATCACATACCCCACAAAGACTGTTAACTTTACTTACTCAAAATTACACCTTGGGCTACAAAAATTAAAGTTTTTTTTCCTGCATGAAAAACGTTATCTAGTTAAGCAAATAATAATAATAATTCATGCAATCATAAACTAACATCAGAAAACAATTTACAAAAAAAGTGTTACAAAAATGTTTAAGTGAATTCCAACGAGTCTTGTTTTGATTCGTTCTCCAACTTCAGCTGCCAACTTCCTTCTTGGCCTGTGATATAACACTCACATTTCTCATGTGTATACACTCTGCTTGCTGCCTCCCTCACATAGAAATAGGACATGAACTATGACTCTCAGCATCTCAACTAATGCCCCTAATAACAGGCAAATATTGTTCATCAATCTGACAGTGCCAATGTTTCCAATCCCTGCCTTAAAGTTATGTCAGTTGATAGTTAATATACTATGTGATATTAAATAGATGGCCAGGTATATCTGTTTGGCACTGCTCAGAGTACCAGGCTAAGCAATTTAACAGGAACTGTAGATCCTATCTTACCAGGGAATGGTAGCAGGGGTGGGATTCTACCAGTTCGTACCTATTCGCTAGAACTGGTTGTTAACATTTTAAGCAGTTCAGAGAAATGGTTGTTAGAAGAAATTACTGGCCTAATCCTGTAAGGAAGGCAGGAAAGAAACATTCTGGTGTTGCTTACAGAAACTGCCTCTCCGTTAACCCTTATTACATTCTTGGCAGGACTAGACTTCCTGTCTCAGGAATGTCTCTGGAGTTTTTTTTCCCTCCTTTGCTGGTACTTTGCTTGTGTGGAGTTACAATGTTCAATTCAAAGTTACAATGGCACTGAAAAAAGTGACTTATGACCATTTTCCCCACTTACGACTGTTGCAGTCATGAGAGGTCAGGCAAGGAGATGCGTGCCTCAATGTGAGTGATATTGAGTTGGCCACACCCAGCCAATAACATGACCACCAAGCCATGTCCACCCAGTCACATGACCACCAAGCCACGCCCACCACCTAAGCCATGCCCACAGAACTGGTTGTTAAAAATTTGAATCCCACCCCTGAATAGTAGCCCTGAATGCATCATATTTGTGTAACTTATGAAGTGTGCCATTTCTAGGCTACAGTATGCCTCTTCAGATTTTATGTTTTTTTAAAAAGGTGCTTTAAGGTGTGTCAGAACACAAATGCAGTACCTGATAGCAGCTTTTTATAGCAGTTGCATTTCTTTCAGGGACTGGATATCTGCTATATGCTATATGATTCTTGTGGAAAGGAGAAAATTTTAATTTTTTTAAAGATTGCAGCTAGGTGCTATATTCATAAGCCTATGCATTCTGAAGCCTGCCCCTTAAAAAAAAAAAAGCACTACCCTAACTTATAGCCCATGAAATAGTAGAGCCCATTTTTTGTTAATTTTATTTTATTGGTTTCCTAAAAACAAAAAAAACAAAAAAAATGCATGGATAACATTAGGAAATATGTTGAAATAAATCAACAACATCTAGGCAGTGAAATGTTGCGTAAAGTTAAAGAAAATATATAGCACTGAAATGTATTTGAAGCACCAAAGGAGTTGTGCACTTTCACAGTGAGTCAGCAGTGAAATTCTGCTCCTTTGGTTTTATTTGGCAAACCACTTATATTTCTCTACAAAGAATTACTATAATTGCATGTGCTCAGTGAAGATAAGCATCCTGTTCCATACAAACTCTTAAAAAAATGTATACTCTATCTCTACCTGCTAATTTAATGCCTACCTTTCTTGGTTGCACAGGATAAGGTTGGTTTTTTTTTTTTCATTTATTTATTTTAAATGTAAAAAGTCACCCAGTTCTATGTTGATCACTCTTTATGGATGCTACGCAATTTGATTTAGGAAAAAAAAATCCATAGATTATAATGGGGAACATCTGAGGTTCCTTCTTTGCCTTTTGCAGAAAGGATGAAAATACAATGAATGGAAGACCTTTAGAAAACTTCATTATTGCCAAATATTTGAAATATTTATTAAATTCTTGAATTTTCCAATTTACCCTGTTATGGCACAAGTAGCACAGCTTCAGAAAGGGCAGCATATGAACCTTCAAATTTTCTATTAAAAATAAAGACTCAACCAACACAGAAACTATCCCAGTTCAATTTAAATATATATTTAAATATATGGCAATGTGGATGCGGGTGGATGGGCCTATTGTGTGCACAATGGCTAAATTGATCAATGATGCATAAAGGCAAATATCTCTTCAATGGTACTTTTACACTCTGAAAATGTTGTCTGTCTCTTCTTTTATAACTGCAGCTGGGACTTGTATTATATATATATATATATATATATATATATATATATATATATATATTCTTAAGTTTTCGTGGGTACTTACATGTATGGCCTTCAGCTTTGTTCGGGTATTTTCCCACGTCATAGTAGTGGTGCTTTTAAAGTTGTAGCAACGTTTCAGCAGAATCTCATCTGCCGACACAATACAAAAGCCTGATGATGGCAGATGAGATTCTGCTGAAACGTTGCTACAACTTAAAAGCACCACTACTATGACGTGGGAAAATACAAACTGAAGGATATATATATATATATATATATATATATATATATATATATATATATATATATATATATATATATATATATATATATATAACTATTTGTTTTCATATAACTATACATAGATAGATAGATAGATAGATAGATAGATAGATAGATAGATAGATAGATAGATAGATAGATAGATAGGACTTCTGGTTTGAAGGGCTTTGGTGACAGACAGAAATCCATGATCATGCGTGGTTTCTGTCTGGGCTCACCGCTGGAGTGCCCCGAGCCGGCTGGTTTCGGGGCTAAGCCACCCCATAGAGGTGTTGAAGAGGGGGGAGACCACCAGCAGGGTCGAGGAGAGCCACATCTCTCCTCCTCAGCTGGCCATTACTCCCTTTCTCGAAGGCGGTTGCAGAGGTGGTCAGAAATGGCCACCACAAAGAAGAACTCGACCGGAAAAGAATGTGCAGGAGGAAGATAAGAAGTGAAAGTTTTGGCTGGCCAGTTTAAATTGTAAAAGCAACAACCAAGGTACCCTGGAATTTAAACTTACAAAAAATAACATCGCTCCCAAAGAAAAGTCGGAAGCAGAGAAGGAAAGTGAAAAGGGAAAGGTTTGGCTTTTTTTCCCCTTCTCTCTCCTTCCCTATACTGACAACTAAGAGACTTAAATAAGAAATCGGAAAAATCCGCTTTGACATCAATAGGCAATTAAGCTGAAAATAAAACAAAATGCCAAAGGGATAATAAAGATTTCTGGACATTAAAAACTTTCTTTTTCATAAGCAGGGAGGGAGAGAAAAAGAATAAGGGCAGGATCTGGAAGAGGGAGGAGACTGCCTGGAATTAAAAAGAATCTAAAGTAAAACTTCAACAAGACTTCTAAAAGATACATTTTAACTGAAACTTTTCAATTAAATAGTAACCCCAGGAAGAGAAAGTGAAAAAAAGAGCAAAAAAGAAACAGCTTGCGTGTATTTGGATTATTTGGTGATCTTTGGATTTTTGGTTATTATATCTGAATGACTAAAATCAATTGGGTGGTTGTTTAAAAATTTATACAATGGCACCACTTCTGAATGAATTGAAAATGGAACTTAAAAAGTACAAAGAAGATGCACAAGAAGAGAAGGGTTCTTTTGGCTTCATCTTTCAATAGTTAGAAATGGAGATTTGGAACTATGAGAAACAACAATAAATGACTGCAAAACAAGAAGACTGGGACAAAGAAGAAGCCATCTTTAATGAACAAGTAACTCTGTGTGGGGAAGAAAAAGGAAAGCAGGGAAAGAGGATGGAGAATTTAAGACTTAAAAGAACAACCAAAGAAAAGAAAAATTATTCGAAAAATAAGTATAATACTGGAAAGCAACAGAAAAGGGGAATACAGAAGAGAGAAATAGAGGTAGAGAGACAAGGGGGTAAAAAGGGGAGAGAGAAGAAGAGAGGGAAGAAGGAAAGGAAAAGAAGTTACAAAGGACAGAAACAAGATATAGAGAAACAGGGCCTATTTAGAGATAATGGGTGAAAATCTAACTGAAAAAGGGATTCTGTAAAGGTACATAAGATTGTATTGTTATATTAGTAATAAAAATAACTTTAGAAAATTGGAAACAACGTATGATTAAAATGAGGGATAAAATAGTTAGTGTAATTTAGTGAAATGTTTGTGAATAAAATAAGTGAAATAAAATAAATGAGAAAATTGAATTAGGAAGGAACGGGAACATTTTAATTAGTTAATGTTTTATAAAATATAAGTGAAGGGGGGAATTAACTATGGAAAGCTTATAATTGTTCCCATAGAAGTATGATATTTAATTGAAAAGTAATGTTAAAGATGTTAAGACTTTAATGAATATTAATATTAATGATAGAATTGAATTGGAATGGAATGTTGTTTTAATTATATACATTTATATTTTTTTTTCTTTTTTTAAGAATACAGTGTGTATTTTAAGAATGTACCAAGCAGAATCCGAATGGAAGTTATGTATTATATTGAATGTTACAACTTTAGGGAAAAGATATAAAGGTGTCATACTCCAATCAGTAACTACAGGAGAAATTTTGTTTAATGAGAAAAGATAATAGATAATTGAAACAGGACAGACAAAAAATATAAATACAATGATTTGAATTGAGATGAGATAATTAAAATAAAATTGAGAAAATTAAAATAGGGGAGAAGCTATGCAGAAAATGTAAAATAGTAATAAGATATGGAATAGAATATAAAAATGAGCATGAACCTGAATTTGTGTCTGTATGAAGAAATGTAACCTGGCATTATGCTGCTTTCAAAAAAGATGTTTTATTTGTATTTTTTTCTCTTTGTGAAAACTCAAATAAAATTTACCCAAAAAAAGATAGATAGATAGATAGATAGATAGATAGATAGATAGATATAGATATATAGATTTATAGATATAGATATAGATATAGATATAGATATAGATATAGATATAGATATAGATATAGATATAGATATAGATATAGATATAGATATAGATATAGATTAGATATGGATATGGATATGGATATGGATATAGATATATTTGCCTATATATGTCTATATCTATCTATCTATCTATCTATCTATCTATCTATCTATCTATCTATCTATCTATCTATCTATCTATCTATCTGGTATTCAGCTTTGTTCGGGTATTTTCCCACGTCATTATAGTTGTGCTTTTAAAGTTGTAGCAACGTTTCGGCAGAATCTCATCTGCCATCATCAGGCTTCTGTATTGTGTTCGTCTGTGAGTCAGACTTTCATAGAAGTTTCAGTTTTAAATTTGGGGCTAGCCTACTGCTGTGCCAGAATGGTTTTTTCTTCATCCTGATTGGTTGGGAGTCTGTGTTAATTGGTCTTGGAGTTTGCTGTGTTCTGCTTGATTGGTGTTTATAATATCTTCTGTCTGTTTTGTGGCTTTTTTTGTCTTGATTGGCTGGCAATATTGTGTTACTGTATTGGAGGCTTTTAGTGTGGCTTGGCTCCGAGTAAATGGACGGCTATCATTTATTCAGAGGCTAGGTTTCATCTGGGTGCCTGGTTGGGGTGTGTTTGAGCTGGAGGTATCAGGGGGGATCTGTTTGTGCCCAGGGGTTTGCCTGGCTTGTGGTGTGGAGATTTTTTTTTTTTTTTTTTTTGTGAGTGCAGGCTTCCAAATGACAGTCTGGTGCAATCATCTCTTCTATTCATGCTTTCAGGTCTTTTTTCAATCTCTATGGCTTCTCTGATAATTCTGTGGCTGGGGTTTTCTATAGTGGCTAGGGTTTTGGTGCCATTGAAGTTGAGCTATGACCTGTTGCTTTCATGTGTTGGACTAGTGAGGAAGTGTGTTGCAGCTTTTTTAATGCATTTTTGTGTTCATCCAGGCGGGTACTTATTCTTCTCTTGGTCTGTCCAATGTATGTGGGAGGGCATGATGCACAGGGGACTTCATATATGCCTTGGTTTTCCAGGTCAGTTTTATCTTTGGGGTTTCTTAGGATGGCTGCTATTTTTCTGTCTGTTTTGAAGGCAGTCTTGATGTGATGCCTGTGTAGTATCTTACTGATTTTGTCTGTAGTACCTCTTATGTAGGGCACGACAGCTGTTCCATAGGTCTGTTCATCTTCTGGGTCTCCATTATGTCTCAGTGTGTTTTTGTGGATCAAGCAGGTGATTTTGCTTTTGTGGAAGCCGTTAGCTGTCAGTACTTTAATCAGGGTGCATAGTTCAGTCTTTATGTGTGTCTTGTCTGCTAGGCGTTTGGTTCTGGCAATTAGTGTTTTGGCCGTGGAGTTTATCTGTGCTGGGTGGTGGTGGGATTGGGCGTTGAGGTAGCGGACCAAGACTCCCAACCAGTCAGGATGAAGAAAAATCCATTCTGGCACAGCAGTAGTCTAGCCCCAAATTTAAAACTGAAATGGCTGTGAAAGTCTGACTCACAGACGAACACAACACAGAAGCCTGATGATAGCAGATGAGATTCTGCTGAAACGTTGCTACAACTTTAAAAACACAACTATAATGATGTGGGAAAATACCCGAACAAAGCTGAATACCATATATATAATATATATTTTGCGGGTACTTACATGTATGGCATTCAGGTTTGTTCGGGTATTTTCCCACGTCATTGTAGTTGTGCTTTTAAAGTTGTAGCAATGTTTCGGCAGAATCTCATCTTCCATCTTCAGGCTTCTGTTTATTTTTATATATAGTTATAGTTATAGTTATATTTGTTATAGATAGATAGATAGATAGATAGATAGATAGATAGATAGATAGATAGATAGATAGATAGTTTTAGATATATAGTTATATATAGTTGTTTTCGTAGATTTTCACAATGCAGGTCTTGGCATATTCGGGTCTTTCCCCGTGTAAGATTGAGAGCATCTTAGCAATGTTTCGACTCCCACTTGCCATCTTCAGGCTGGTCCTTTCGGCTTCATGCTTGTGCGAGCAAAGCATGATTGGAGCTGCTGTCTCCCAATATATACTGGTGGGGAGGTTGGCTGTGTTGTCATTTCTTGATTGGTTGATGGAGTTGATGTTTGCAGATTGGCTGGCTTTTTTGTAAGAACATGTGTGGCTGAGGTATTGGCTGTGTGTCTATCAGCCTCCTGTGTTGTAATGACCTGAGTAATGGGCTGTGTGATGACCTTCTGAGTTCTATTGTTGTGGCATCCTGGGTCTTGTGCTGTAATCTCCTGGGTCGTTGGCTGTGTTGCAACATCCTGAGGTTTTGTGGTGTAACCTCCTGAGTTCTGTGGTGTGATATCCTGAGAGGGTGGCTGTGATGTGATGTTCCGGGTTTTGGTTTGGCTCTGAGTTTGAGGCCTGGATATGTGTTCATGGCATGTGTCCATTTGTTTGGTTTGGGGGTCAGGGTGTGTGGCAGCTGGTGATGCAGCCATGGTCTGGTTTCTGGATGGTGGTTGTCTTTTGTCTATGGGATGGGTTTGGGTTTGAGCCTGGTGAGGGAGAATGGTGGTGGTGTCATGGGTTGTTTTGGGTCTGGTGTTGGTTTTCGTGGCTGGGACTCATTTGTTTGTAAGGGCTAGTTTCCAGATTCCTGGTAGGCGGGAGGCATCATCCCGTTTATTCATGTTATGGGGGTGTTTCTCTATTTCGATGGCTTCCCTGATTATTCTCTTGTTGAAGTGTTCAGTATTGGAGATTAATTTGGTTCCCTCAAAATTAATTTCATGTCCTGTGGCTTTAAGGTGCTGGAAAAGGGAGGAAGTATTTTCTTTTTTTCTGACTGCGTTTTTGTGTTCTGCGATGCGTGCATTTATTCTCCTGTTGGTTTGTCCAATGTATGTGGCTGGGAATTGTTGCATGGTATTTCATAAACTCCTTGGTTTTCTAGCTGGATCTTGTCTTTGGGGTTTCTTAGGATGTTGGCTATTTTTTGGTCAGTGCCGAAGGCTGTCCTGATATTGTGTTTGTGGAGAATCAGCAAAATAAGTGAATTATTAATTCACTTGCAAATTTTAATTGATACACCAGAAGATACTTTACTGTCTTATGTTACAAATTTGTTAGATGCATTTTAATAGAGTTGTTCTTTAGTAGGTCTGGAGAGACTATCAGAAAGGCTGGTTTGATTTTGGCATACTTGTATGCAAACTCTGCTTTTCCAGGGCCAGGAAACACCCTTTCCAGGATGGGGGCAAAGTATATAGCTTCTTTAGAATCATTCTGGAAAAAGTACCACTTAAACTTAATAATATGACATCACCTTCATCAGTAACTATATTATGAGCTTGATATAAAGCCTACTAGATAGACCAGATCAGGAAATCAATTCCATGGAAGGCTATAATAACAGAAACATGCCATTGTGCTCTACCCGCTTTTGGTCCAATGAATTAGGGCGGCATCTGCCTGAACAACTTTCAAATATTATCTCCAAATTTTTTTTTTTTAAAAAGTAGCCCCTTTTACGTAAATTATAATCCCTGCATATTAAAATAAAAGTCATCTTCCTTACTCTCTATACTATATGATTCATTTTATTACTACTTTATACATACTTTCAAGATACTGTGAAAAAAATTCTTATACTAGATCAACTAAGGGCATTAAATAAATTCTGGATTAAAGTGAAGAGCCATCTAAGTCAGCATTCTTTGTTTTCAAGGATTGGGTAGAGGAAGCTCCAAACACATCAACAGTGATTATAAAAGTAGAATATAAACTGCAATGTCATGTAGCCATTGTTAACTTAATTCTCCATGAAACAAAAAGCTGCCTACATTTCTGGTCATGATATATAGTCTGATAGTAAAATCTCACAGTTTGTTGTGTAATGAATAATTCAGATTAATATGAGTTCATTGTAGAATTATAAATGGAGGAAGAAAATGTCTCACTATCTATTTTGTCTTCACTATAAGACATAAGACATAAGAATTTATTTGTCATTACACTCGCTAGCGGGTGCAACGAAATGAGGTGCTCTTCAACAAAGTAAAACTGGACAAACACCACTAAAAGAAAAAAAAATTGAACTAAATACAACCAACCATACAATAATCTCTATGCAATTTAAAAATGTAAATACCCCATTACTCTCAGCCATTTAAATTCCACAAAAATCTTATGACCCTGCACGTTTTTTTATTTATTCATTTATTTAAATTCAATGGACTCTTTTTATATATTTCAATCCTGCTTCCCAAAATCAACATTTCATTTCTTTCAGTTATTGTCCATAAAATCCAAAAGTGTTTTCCAAGTAGAAATAAAATTAAAGACTTTTCCTTAATAAAAGCTGTTAATTTTACCATCTTCACCAATTCCATCAGCTTCACTGTCCATTCTTCTACTGTAGATATTTGTAAATCCTTCCACCTGTGTGCATATAAAAGTAGCACTGTTGTTTTCTTATATAAGATGTTTCCATGTGTTTATCCATTAAACCCAATTCACAAAATGTCCTATACATTTCTCTAAAGACATTATAATGGCTTTTAATATTTATGCCTTCTCTATCATAACCTCAAAATATCTCTTGCCCTATCAACCTACCATCATAATCTACATAACAATACTAAATAGTATTTGCCATTTTAATGAACACTTCCTGAATTTCAGTGGCATTTTAAAGCTCTTCATGCTCTATTTATTTGCAGCATACTAAATAATCAAACATCCTCAGATCTGATTGCTTCGTTTGCCCCAGATTCAGATAATTTACAAACAACTTTAATTAATCATTTAAGAAACCACTTTTCACATCTATTGGTAATTTACTGCTTTTCTATATACCTTCTATTGTTCTTTAATTTCTTTTTAGACCATAAAAATCTTTATTCTTGTAATACAACTCCTATGAATCTTCTGATGCCATTACAGAATGTCTTTTGAACTACCAAGTTAAAACCTTTGGCTGAGTACTCCTCATATTTGTTGATGCTAACAATTTGATTAGTGCATAAAACTATGTGGATCACAGAGTTTCATAATGTTAATGGAAATACAAAAACATAACTATTGAAAGGGAAGAAAGTTATAGAAGTGGTGTTCGGGATAAGGAAATGTAAACAGAAATAAACAATCATGAGAGTTAACTATCACTGCCCTTTACAAAAAGAATTTAGGTGAGACACAGGTGGTTTTGCATTGAAAGGCTGGTTAATATAATTAATAAGGAACTTTGCTATTAGTTTATTCCATTCTAATTATTTTTATTTCAGCTATTTTTTCCAAGAAATCAGTCTTTGTAATCTCTTTTCCCAGTCTACCCATTTTGAAGTCAGTGACAGAACTGAAGTGTTCCCTCACTGGTGTAGTGAAGCACTGCTGACAGATTTGTTTTACTTTCATATTTATATACTGCCCAGTGTCTTTGGGCAGCTTGTTACACAGAGACATATAAACCACAGCATAAAATAGACAAATAATGCTAAAAATAAGAAACACTGAAGATACACCAAGAAGACAGAATCTCAGGATGGATATTAGCATCTCAAGCCATGAATTGTAATTATATGCTAATGATGTCTGGTTTGCACTTACTCAACCAAGGGAATCTTTAGAATTGATAATGTAATACATACTGCAACAAAGTTTGGTATATCTGATTATTGGATTAATAACAATAAAATTAAAATGTTTGTCATGACAAAAAGCCAAAGAAGAAAAGCAATATTTGCACCAAATAACAGGGTTTGGCATTATTGCTAGAAAGGTCAAATAGGTTAAAAAAAGACCCATAGAAAAATAATTATTCATAGATTTGAAACAGATATTTCAAGATGGAAAAAGCTGAAATCATCTTAGTGAGAATTAATTGTAGCTATAAACATGAATATTCTACTAAGCCTTAATTTTGCATCCAATAAAAAATAAAATTAAGTTATTAAATGGCTGGCAGAGCAAGTAAAAACTTACATATAGTCAAATAAAAGGCATGGATTAAATTCAAGATACTACAGGATTTGAAAGGACGAAGTTATCTGGCAACCTTCCAAATTTTTATTATCAAGCTAGCTTTACAATTTGGGTAACAGATTGGATCATATCACCTTATGGATTGGCTACATCGATTGATAGAGCAGAATTACCAGATGGACTGAACAAAATTTAATTGGAATGATACAATGTTGTAAAGAAATTCACTCAATGAAACTGTATAGACAACAAAGCTTGATTATCAGTAAAAGGTACATAAAAACATTTGAGACATTTTCTTCAGGATGGCCAGAAATAACCAAATGTTGCCAATATCTTCAAATAAGCAGTTTAACAGTAATACAAATGCAAAAATTAGGTAAAAGATTGGCTGAATTTGAAAATTTTTAATAATTGCTAAAATGGACGTGAATTCCTACCTTTTTCTTTGCTTCTCCAGCTAATGTTTCCCAATAGGGAAATATTTTGCTCAGAAATCTCAGAAAAAGAGTCTGAAGCACTTCAATTCTCCATATCCAGCCGATCTAAAGTTTGGGAAAAGGTAAAAAAAGAAAAGGAGGAAAAGGAAAGAGAGAGAAAGAGAGGAAGGAGGGAAGAAGGAAGGAAGGAAAGAAAGAGAAGGGAGGGAGAGAAAGAAAAAAAGTCATATTGATCCTTACAGACATGCACCAGGACTCATTACTTCTGAGGCAGAGGTGGTATTCAGCAGGTCCTGACCAGTTCTGGAGAACCGGTAGCAGAAATTTTGAGCAGTTCAGACATATATTTTTCAATTAATGTTTCATAATTTACAACAAAGAACTCCAATATGGGGAAATCTACATGGTTTTACTTTTAAAGAAATATTTCAATTCTTTTATTTTCTGGAAAAAAAACAAACACAAAGATGACTTCATAAAAAATATTCCCAGCCTTCAGTATTAAATTTGTTTCTAAGAGGCATTATGTAGAAACTAAATACTTACAAAAATAATTGCTGCAATCCAATATTCTTACAAAAATAATTGCTGCAATCCAATATTCTGTTTAAAAATGTATACAACCTGAGAAATTAAATAGTTAGACAAACAGGAGAGAGAGGGAGAGATGGAGGGAGGGAGGGAGAGACAAGGAGAGGGGGAGACCCTTTATACTGTATAAATGTATTTATTTTCTTATTACTTATAATTCATATTTCTAAGTCTACCCAATTCATCAAGTTTAAAAGCAATCCTATATATTGCTGAAACATTTGTGTTTGATACTTTGTAACTTTGTCAACAAAGTTACCCCAAAATGAGCTAACTTACTGAACACCAGGACTCATTACTTCTGAGGCAGAGGTGGTATTCAGCAGGTCCTGACCAGTTCTGGAGAACCGGTAGCAGAAATTTTGAGCAGTTCAGAGAACTGGCATACCACCTCTGAATGGAGATTTTACAGTATTATTCCCTTGCCACGCCCACCAAGCCATGCCCACAGAACCTGTAGCAACAAAAAAAGATATCCACCACTGTTCTGAGGGAATGAAATTTGGGGAAGTTGTGGCTACTTAGGCACTGCTAGGCTGCTGCTGATGCTGCTTCAGCAATACTGCCATTGCTACTGAGGTCATGTGGTCTTCATTTTCAATGTTCCTTGAAAGTTTTAGTTTAGTTTAGTTTACTTTATTGTCATTGCACCTCATACAACGAAATCAAACACCATCTTCAGTGCACATTATGACCATGACCATGAAAATAAACACAAACACACATCCTTCACCTTTCACACATTGAACCGGAAACCCCTGACACCACACCAACACTGCACTATACAGCAGAATTCAAAAGAGCTACTGCCCTGGGATAGAAGCTGTTTTTCATCCTATTTGTCCTTGTTTTTATTATTCTGTACCATCTGCCAGATGGTAAAAGTTCAAAAAAAAAAGGTTCCCAGGATGAGATGGATCTTTGAGAATGTTTTGAACTTTCTTAAGGCAGTAGGAGCTATAAAGCTCTTCCAAAGAGGGGAGAGGGCAGCCAATGATCTTCTGGGCAATGACATTAACCCTCTGGAGTGCTGTCCTATCTGCCACAAAATTTTCCAGTCACTTTTGCAATTCTTTGCTCTTTCCCCCAGCTGGTAGCAAATACTTACCTGCCTGCTAGGAAGGAAAAGAAAGAGGAGGGAAACAAAAGGAGGGAAGGACAGAGAGGAAGGAAGGAATGACCACACACCATTTCAAGCCCACACTACCCCATGCACCCTCACCAACCATGCAGCACTCCTGTGAATCTTGATGGACCCTCTTTTCACACATACTTCCCCCTACATCTCCTCCCTGACCTGCATGGCATCCTTCTTGTCCTTCCCTACCTGCACAGCACCTCTTGCACATAGTATGCACCCTTCCCACCCTACGCTGCCCAATGCGGAAGGAAGGAAGGAAGGAAGGAAGGAAGGAAGGAAGGAAGGAAGGAAGGAAGGAAGGAAGGAAGGAAGGAAGGAAGGAAGGAAGGAAGGAAGGAAGGAAAGGTGAGAAGGGAGAGAGGAAGAAACTTGGAAATCACTGAGGGCAGAGTGTATTTTTCTCATTGAACTTGAATACAAAATGCCATTAATGATACAATATAATGTATACATTTCAACATCCATGATTTGATTTGTATTAATAGGAAGGAAATTTTGCCACTTCAGTTTGTGACAATTAATTTTCACATGAGTATTTTGCCATTTAAAGGAAATTGGCTTCTTGTTCGCCTGCCTTTAGTTAATAGGTTTCAAATGTTCTTTACCCAATCTTCTGGAAGCTTTTGCCTTCGATATTTTGCCTCTCTGTAATATAGCAAATCATTTTAAATGTTTTAAATGCCTTTCTGCATGAGCAATTTATATATTCAGGCAACTGAATTCTCTTTTATCCTGACCTACGTGATCATATTCCTTTCAGACCAAACTATCCTCATTTCATAAAACTGCAATATGTTTTAAAGTCTAAATTCTGACATAACCAAAATATACTGTAGAAAGCTATTACTACCCAAAAGTAGAGCTTTATTTATGCTTGGAGACTGTGAAGGACATTCAGGACTTTAACTTTCATTGGCAAATGGATTTTGAGAGATGTCAAGAAACCCTCTTTAAGGAGTTTGAATTCCCTCCTCTCCCTCTCTCTCTCCCTCAAATTAAAATTTTAATAATTGATGCCAAATGTTGCTTCTTTAAACAGAATAATTATCAGCATAACACCCAAAGAAAGCTTACATTTGGATAGACCTTTATAAAAGGTTTCTAATGATGACAATTGGATCTTTAAAGAAAAGACTCAGTTTGGGATTTATTTATTTATTTTAACCCATTTAGTGTTGACTCCCTAGCTGCCAAGGAATCTGCTTCTTAGTTGGTACTATAACTTCTTATTCATACTGAGTGAAGAGCTGCCTTTCACTTGCACCAAGCAGGAGGTGAGTTTGAAACTTGGCTGTTCATTTAAACAAGTCTTCACCCTGGGTCTCCCTGCAAATGACCCAACTTTCATTAGACATTTTGATTTTTAGGCTGAATTTAGGATGAGCCCTTAGCACGAAGTAGCATCTGCCTGGGGGCTCACTTCCCTCTGCTGTTGCCACTGAAATGGCTAGTAATAACAAATCCTTCAGGACATCAATAGAGTCCCTGTGTTGAATAATCACAGACTATCAGGCATGAGACTTGCAGCAGCAGCTCCGTTGCCTGTGACATCACTCCTGAAGCACAAGCCCCACTCTAGGCTGCCTTCATTAGTCAGTGTGTTGGTCTGCCTGCTTTCTCAGATCTACTGACTGTCATACGCTGGAGCAGCTTCTTTCGCAGAGGAAGGACTTTAGAAATCGGAGAGCTGGTGGGAAAGACAAGAGGAATCAAGAGAGGAAGAGTGCCGAGTAGCTCCAGAGAACGAAACAGCCCCACTTTTGCAAAATGAAATACATCTTGACTCAGTATTTGCTCTTCCTTTTGCCTGCTCTGGTCCTCAACACCAGGTGAGTACCCAGCTGTTTCTGACTTGGAACGGGGCTTTGAAAAGCTGTTAAGGTGATTTATTTTTTTTTAACCAGGCTTTTCGTTCCAGCTTTTTTCCTGCTTTGGAAGTTCAGACAGCATCTTCTGTTGTGCAGATATGAGGGTAGCTTTTATTTTCATTTTCCTCCCTTTCACAGTGCTTCCCTCTGTTTCTTTCATACATACACGGAGAGAGAAAGAGAAGAGAAACAGTGCTTAAGAGACTTTGATTCTGGGTCATTCGCTAGTTTAGTCAAGTCCATTCATCTTCTTAGTCAATAAGAGGGAAAACTCCAAGCTCTGCAATGACCCAATGCATTTATGATTAAGCAAAACAGTTTCTTATGTCAATAGTGCTCATCTAGCACTAGTAATTTTTCATGTGCTCCAATGCATAAAAAAGGAAACACTACACCAGAAGAATAGGGAATGTACTTGGCTTTGTTATACGTTGCATTTGATTTCAAAACAAACAGAAAAAAATAGCCTTGTTAGTGCTATGTTTGTATTTGTGAAGAGCTTAAGGGTGATGACATTGGGGTACTATCAGGATTATTTAAAAGTTCCACTAATACAGGAAAAGCATGCAGAATACTTTTTTAGCAATGAAAGAGAAAATCTGGTAAAATGTAGGATTTGCAGTTGTAGGTGTGCATGTGATATTTACTGTGGAGTACGCAGATTATATGTACACACAGACACACTCTGTCCTGCAAGTGAAATTTGATATAGAGTCACCCAGTACATAGAAAGAAAGTTAATGCTCTGTGCAAGGTATGATCTGAACAAATCATTACTTCAGCAGCTTTACTATCGGTGTATGCTTTTCAATTTCTGAAGCCCATAAATGAGAGACTGACAGTCTTTTGCTTTGTTCCTTATTTAAAGAGCTGGTAAATTTCTAACTCTCTGGGAAATGCAATAAACACTCTGCACAGAGCTATGTCTATCTTGGGAGAAATGCTTGTAGGCTTTTCTGCCAAGTTATGTTTTCTAGCAATATTTCTTTACAGTGGATTTGGAAAAGCTTTTTCTATTTAGAGTTGTAAGTGTTTAGTCACTGAAGCAAGATTCCTTGCTAAACTGTTGGGTTTAGATAATCCACCTATAAGAGAACTCTTGTCAAGTCTAAGTGAAGAAAGGATTCAGGAAGTCATAACTGACCACAAATAATCAGATAACAAAACGTAGTAGAACTAATTACTCAACTGTCTATATTTTGAACAAAAAAACCTTGTATATTCTCTCCTGCTTAATCAGTTATGAACCACTGTAATGATTACATGCCTTGACAGACTGTATAGATCCCTTTGGAAATTTGTACAGGGAGTTGCCTATTTTCTGATGATCCACTTTGATTTAGTAAGTGACTTTGGAAATATCATCTTATTATGAATATCCGTATCAAGCTGTATGAGTAATCTAGAGTAGTTTTAAATTTTATATTTCTCTCCAAATGATACCACAGCTAAATTCCAGTGGACGACAGAAATGGTCCAGGAAATCACCGGGAGATGAATGGGCTTTTGAATGAAGTGTTTTAGCCTTGCCAATTTATCTTCTTTATGTACTATGTAGAAAATGGAAATAATTGTTTGTCTTTCCCCAGAAAATTTTTAGAGGAAAAGTTGAAGAAACTTGGTAGAAGGACATTTGATCAAAGGATCAGCTTTACTTTAATATCTTCTCTAATAAACTTTGAAAGGCTATCACCAAAGAGAGAGAGAGAGAGACAGAGAGAGACAGAGACAGAGACACAGAGAGAGAGAGATGTTTCTTGCCTGTACAATACATAAATGCTGGAAAATTGTAAACAATCACCTCTCTTCTAGAGGGGTTTTTAAAAGATATAATTATGATAAAACTGGAAAAATAGACTTTCATAGATACTCCAGTACAACCTTCTTCTGACAACTTTCAGAAATAAAGTTACTTTGCATGAATTCATCATAAACAGTTCTTCTGATGTTGAAAATAGAGTACTGAATAAAGATTCAATCTTTAAAAATGACTTCTTGGAACTTCTTACTTTAGCTTTTTGAGAAATGCCAATTAAGTGGTTTTAAATGGAACATTTGGCATTAGAAACTAACAAAGTGGTATTTTAAAGAAATAGGTTACATTCCAGTAGTAATAAAAATGTAAAGTATTTGAAATAATGCAATCAATTTTGTTGAATGTTTCTTCTATTATACAGGTCCAATAAATCACATATTAGAACCCAATAACAATAATATTCATATTTTAGGAGATTTCTCTGTAGAGGAAGACCAAAGTTTGTAAAGTTGTAAGGTGTGTTTGGAGGTATCTACTTAAGCAATAAAAAGACTTGTTTATTAGTGAACATAAATTTTATTGCAATAACCTTTAGGAAATGTGAACTGTGGAAGCTGTAGTTTTTGATTAGACTTTTACCTGATGAAATTACTGAAATCAGTGACATTTCTCCTATCATTTATTCTAGAAGAATGTCATTTAGTTTTCAGCATCTCAGATTGTTCCTTTCTAACATATGGTTAATGTTCAGGTAATTGCCATACAGAGAAAATTTCAAAGAATAGTTGCTGTACTGAAGATGGGACTCTGTTATCCTGCTGTGTGAAAATGCTTAGCTTAGGCATAGTTGCCCTGTAAGCAGTTTAAAAAAAGTATTTTTCTGTCAACTTGTCATGTAAAAATTTGCAGAAAAAAAATCTCTGCAAGTAGCCCCTTGGTTTAGTTAGTTGTTGAAACCAAGAAAAGTATGGGAGCTGTGTTTCCTGACTACCTAGACTTTGGCAGTGAGGGCACTGATTGAGGCATTGACTTTTCATAGACTGAGCACTTTGGCTATTATATGGTTGATCTAGGGGAGAATATTTTAATTAAAAAAAATACCCCCAAACTTTTGGGGACTATCTCTCACTAACTCAATTTCTGACTATTCTAACTCTATTTTTGACTCATCATATCACATACTGATTTTATCCATGACCTTGGCTCAGTAGCTAAGATGCTGAGCTTGTCAATCAGAAAGGTCGGCAGTTTGGCGGTTCAAATCCCTAGCACTGCATAATGGAGTGAGCTGCCATTTACTTGTCCCAGCTTCTACCAACCTAGCCATTCTAAAGCATGTAAAAATGCAAGTAGAAAAATAGGGACCACTTTGGTGGGAAGGTAACAACATTCCATGCACCTTCTATGTTTAGTCATGCCGACCACATGATCATGGAGATGTCTTCAGACAGTGCTGGCTTTTCAGCTTTGTAACAGAGATGAGCACCGGCCCCTGTACTAAGTTGTACTAACTAAAGTTTCAACCTGGTTTTAAGAATTGCTTCATGCAATTTATATTACAGTAGTTCAACTGAGTTGCATTAAATTAAAACACACAAAAAATTACAGTACAAATTTGTGTTTAGGTTGTTTAGCTTTATCTAGCTCATCACCCATGTAGAACCTCCTCGGCCTTCTCAGAATATGGTAGAAGGAAAATACATAGCTGATAATAATAAAAATACCCTTAAAAGTACCTTTCTAATTTCCCAATGATTTTTGAAGAGGTTGAAAAGCATAGGCAACATATTGTACTCCAGGAGACAGCTTAAATCAATAATTAACTACAGAAACTTCAAGTAATAGTAGGAAGATATTCTTATGGAAGATAGCATGGAAGTGAGTGAGGTAGGTAGAATCACTTTTACCTGCAGAAATGGAAAATGAATTAGCCATTATAGTACCTAAGTTACACAGAATTGGACCTGATTAGTACATGGATGAGAAACAGCCAGAAAATCTCAAAGCCATAGCCTAATCTAGGAAGTTGAACAAAATATCTTTGAAAAAGAGAAATAGAAGTTAATAGTAGTTGAGCTTGTCATTGATAATGGAGTGAATTTGATAAAAGAGTGCACTTCATCATTTCTATCACAAGTCATCATCCTTGCCCATAAGTCAAAACATATCCCACTTAATCAATTAGGGATATATATCAACTGGGAAGACCCTTAGTAGAGATTGTTGTCAATGTATTGAGGAAAGGGTTATCATGAGGGTTTTTTTTTGGAGGGGATGGCCAAATAAATAGTAGAAATTTTTGTACTTGTCTTATGGAAGGGCAGCAAGATGAAATTAGTGAACAGAGCATCTTGACAGGGTCTCATGATAGACTATAATGATTCTGTGTACCTCCCCTTGAACTTTGACTACTAGTGAATACTATTAATGATGTTCTTCTCATATGCTCCTGTAAAATCAAATATGATAGCACTGAAGTTTTTCTATTATTAATGAATCTTACATTAGCTAGCAGCATGAGTAGCAAGTTTTATAGGACAGAAATGAGAATATATAGCCACACAAGCACAATTGAAGATCACAGTAAGAGGAAACAGCAGTCCATAAATCACTTAAGTCTTAGTATTTTAATTGCATCTGCCCTGTTAGATTAGTGTATTGGGGTGGGTGGGGATAGTTTAGAAATAATGGAATGCAGTTACTGCTGCTCCATTGAAAAGTCACAATCTGTTCTGTGACTTCAATTGATATGAACGTTATATCTGAACACTTAAAAGCAGTATTATGTGCAATAGGAAGCATAGTATAATAGAAAGGATTTGACTCATGTTTAATTGAATCAGAGGAGTAAATTACTATATTCAGTACTCTGCAGAATCTAATGTGAATTTATTCAAGTCGGTACATTTTTAATGAAAATCAATTTATTTACATGGACAATCAGTGCTCTAATAGTTTATTAGTCTAACATGTTAATATTTTGCAAAAGTTGATAAGTGCTGGCATCTATATTTCAAAAAAGTATCTGTTTTTTAATGTTAATTATATATGATGAAAAGTGATGCTCGGTATAATTCAAATCTTAATGGAAATATTAGCATTTTGTTTGTTTTAAATATTGATAGATATTAGAAATTTGTCACTAGTATTAAAGCACTATGTGATGGATCAAAATGTTCCTTTAAAAATCCACTGCTACTTTCATTTCTGAAAAGGATAATATAATAATATGTGGGAAAGACCACGGGAGACGGGGCAAAGAGATACTACCTAGGGAATGGTCAGATAAATGA
The DNA here is from genome assembly GCF_049901735.1 of Notechis scutatus. Taxonomy (NCBI): domain Eukaryota; kingdom Metazoa; phylum Chordata; class Lepidosauria; order Squamata; family Elapidae; genus Notechis; species Notechis scutatus. Next base: position 254,638,330 of record NC_142009.1, on the reverse strand, counting down.
CAGCATAGCCCACAGGTGCATAGTGGGCAGAATAAGAGGATCCAAAGGGACCCTAATTTCTCAGTCTGTAAGAATTGTATTTTCAGACATACAAGAATCTCTTAATGTAACTTTACAATAAAGTAGAATTTATTTGGTCATATTTCCTGTCTGGTCTACCTGATAAGACTGACAAATTAGAATCAAGTGAAAGTTATTTCTTTTTTCTTTTTTTTGTAAAAGTTTTATTTGGGTTTTTACAAAACAAAATACAAATAAAATATCTTTTGGAGAACAGCATGATTCCAGGTTATCACCTCTCTATACAGACATAAACTCAATTACATGTTCGTCTTTATATTCTATTCCATATCTTTTAACTATTTTATCATTTTCTCAATATATTTTCCTTTCCCTTACTTTCCTCATTACTATTCTAAACTCATTACTATTTCTAATATGACAATGTTATCTCATGTACCCTTGCTGAATCCTCTCTTTCAATTGAATTTTCAACCATTATCTCTGTGTCTTTTAAATAGGCTTATACCTTTAATCCTTGTACATTTTCCCTGCTTCTCTATATCCTGTTTCTGTACTTTATAACTTCTTTTCCTTTCCATCTTCCCCCTTTTCTTCTCCCTCCCCTTTTTGACCCCTTTTCTCTCTAATTCTAATTCTCCCTTCTGTGATCCTCTTTTCTGCTTCTTCCTAGTATTATAATTGCTTTTCAAGCTATTCTTTTTTTTTTTTTTGGTTGTTTTTTTCAGATCTTAAATTTTCCATTCCCTTCCCCCCCCCTTTTCCTTTTTCACCCCACATAGAATTGCTTGATCATTAAAGATGGCTTCTTCTTTGTCCTGCCCTTCTTTTTCTGCAAGCATTTTTTGCTGTTTTTGATAGTTCAAAATCTCTATTTCTAAAAATTGAAATATGAAGCCAAAAGATCCTCTTCCCTCTTGCACATCTTCTTTCTGTTTTTCTAAGTTTCATTTTTAGTTCTTCAAGGAGTGATGCCATTTGAACACTTTTAAATAACCACCCGATTAATTTTAATCATTAAAATCCAACAACCAAAATTCCAAAAATCACCAAGTAATCCAAATAATCCAAAGCTGTTTCTTCTTGCTTCTTTTTTCCACTTTCTCTTTCCAGAGGTACTGTTATCTTGTAACAAAGTTTCAGTTACAGTGTATCTTTTAGAAGTCTTGTTAAAATTTCACTGTTAATTCTTCTTACTTCCAGGTGATCTCCTCCCTTTTTTTCAGATTCACCATTTTCTTTTCTCTCTCTCTACTTTCCTTCTTTGAAGGTTTTAAAATATCCAAAAGTCTTTATTATCCCTTCGACACTTTATTTTCAGTTTACAATTGCCAATTAATGTCAAAGTGGATTTATATCAAGTTCTTGCTTAGATCGCTTTTTCTTAGTATTTAAAGCCGATTATGGCTGTCAGTGTGAGAAAAAAAAAAAAATCTTTTCCCTTCCCTCTCTCCTTCGCCACTTCAAATCTTCTTGGGGAACAATATTATTCTTTATAATTCAAATTCCAGGGTACCTTGTATAGTTGCTTTCTCATTTTGTCCCAGTCAGTCAAAACTTTTTCCTTTATCTTCCTCCTGCACAATCTTGTCTGGTCAGGTTCTTCTTTGAGGTGGGCATTTCTGACGACCGCTGCAACCGCCTTTGGGAAAGGGAATAATGACCAGCCAAGGAGGAGAGATGTGGCTCTCCTCAACCCCGCTGGTGGTCTCCCCCCTCTTTAGCACCTCTACCGGGTGGCTTCAGCCTTTAATCCAAATGGCTCAGGGCGCTCCTGTGGCAAGCACAGATCGAAACCGCGCATGATCGTGGACTTCTGTCCATCGCTGAAGAAGCCCAAACCGAAAGCCCCTAAGTGAAAGTTATTTCTGCATGCTGCCTTTTGCTCTCTGCAGATCTCTACATGATTTCTCAGGATTTTCCAGAAATCTGGAGAAGCAGCTTTTGAAGGATATCTATGTGTATGTATATGTATATGTATATGTATATGTATGTGTATGTGTATGTGTATGTGTATGTGTATGTGTATGTGTGTGTGTGTGTGTGTGTGTGTGTGTGTGTGTGTGTGTGTGTGTGTGTGTGTGTGTGTGTGTGTGTGTGTGTGTGTGTGTGTATGGTATTCAGCTTTGTTCAGGTATTTTCCCACGTCATTGTAGTTGTGCTTTTAAAGTTGTAGCAATGTTTCGGCAGAATCTCATCTGCCATCATCAGGCTTCTGTATTGTGTTCGTCTGTGAGTCAGACTTTCATTTGGAAGCCTGCACTCACAAACAAAAAAATCTCTACACCACAAGCCAGGCAAACCCCTGGGCACAAACAGATCTCCCCTGATACCTCCAGCTCAAACACACCCCAACCAGGCACCCAGATGAAACCTAGCTTCCGAATAAATGATAGCCGTCTATTTACTCGGAGCCAAGCTGCACTAAAAGCCTCCAATACAGGAACACAATGTTGCCAGTCAATCAAGACAAAAAAAGCCACAAAACAGACAGAAGATATTAGAAACACCAATCAAGCAGAACACAGCAAACTCCAAGACCAATAAACACAGATCAAGACTCCCAACCAATCAGGATGAAGAAAAAACCATTCTGGCACAGCAGTAGGCTAGCCCCAAATTTAGAACTGAAACGGCTGTGGAAGTCTGATTCACAGACGAACACAATACAGAAGCCTGATGATGGCAGATGAGATTGTGCCAAAACTTTGCTACAACTTTAAAAGCACAACTATAATGACGTGGGAAAATACTCGAACAAAGCTGAATACCATTGATAGATAGATAGATAAATGCCAAAGGTGCACAGAACCCTGTTACCTTCCCACCAAAATGGTCCCTATTTTTCTACTTGTATTTTTACATGCTTTCAAACTGCTAGGTTGGCACAAGTAACAGGAGAATCACTCCATTATACGGTGCTAGGGATTCGAACTGCCAAGTATATAAGAATGTATAAAATTTATAAGAAGCAGCAAAAGGAAAAATTGACATGACATAAGTTTCACTCTCAAGTTTTGTTAGCAGGAATGATTTGTAAATGAACTTTTGCTCAAAGGAACGTTTACTCTGGTCATATACATTATAGAAGATTATGGGTCTCTGCTGAAAAAAATCCACTTTTATTTTTTGATCAAAATGTACAAATTGCTGGACTGGGGCTTCTCATTTTCATACTACCAACAATTTGCCTTTGTTTTAACCCTGTTTCCCTTGACCATTGCCTCTTCTTTCCTTTGTAAAGACATGAAGGACCAAGATAACAATATATACAACCAGATTTCTTAACACCTTAATTATCATATGTTCTGACATATTTTGAGCATCTATAATCTTCCATGGGGAAAACTATTTAACATCTACTCAGTAATATAATAGTTAAAAATACTAGATTGTCATTCAGTGTCTAGCAAAGCTATGGCTAAATAGTTCAAGAAAAATAATCTAATATATCTATGGATTGATGGAACTTTCCTTATGTCTCATATATCAATATTTTTACAAATGGTACAATATAGACCAAATGGCATAATATAGACCAAACATGATCATTAGTTTTGGCTCCCTTCCAAAAGAAGTTTGTTCTGATCATACATATCCAGAGAAGATGGTGGAGAACCTCTTAAGATATATTACTATTCCTGTCATTAACTCTGTATATCATATTGATCCAACTTGGTCTCATGTTTAGTTATTGACATAAGGAAACTCTATCCTTAATAGCACTTGAACATCTGTAGACGAGTCAGGCTGACTTTATGGTACGAAATCTGAATTATAAAGATAGAAAAGAAATATATTTGATAAGGCGCTCTATAGAATTTAATAAACTGATGTAAATATAAGACAGGATCAAGCTCTGTGTATTATTTCAAATGGAATTTGAGAATAAAATTTGGGTCTGGATTAGTGTTGAGATGAAAGATAGCATTCATTTATTTATAGATAGTATATTCATTTTTATTCATGCATCATTAACCTTTAAGCAAAAGGTCTAGGGCCTTTCCCAGATGACGATGTCTTACTTTAAAACAAGGATTTTCTTAATTTTGTTAACTTAAGCAGTCTAATACTTCTGACATTCCGGGCAATGTTCAGTGCAACATCCAGCAATGCTCTGAGAGGTATAGTTTCTCAGATAATGATCCTATACTTCTAGTGAATTCTTGCTGGTGGGAGAGAAGGAGAGGGAAGATAGTTGTTTGGATAAACTGCTCACAATAACTTTCATCTAATATATGTGGCTGTTCAGCCCACAGTTTGGATATATTATAAAAAATATTGATCTATCATTTTCAAAGCTTCATGATCTTGCTTAGTTCCTTTTTTCAAAATCAATCAAGCTCATCTAGGTGCTTATTTTCCTATTACAGAAAACAGTCTATAAAAGACTAATCAAATTGGTCTCTTTTATATGAACTATATATCTATCATCTGTACATGTCTATCCTCCCTTTATCTTCTTTCTTTCTGATAAAGAGATTATCATCTCTTTAAATAAAAATATACTAACTTCTAATTTTGGCAGCTGTGTGATTGCCACAATGTACAAAAGATGTTGAGACTCTATAAAGAGTGCAGAGAAGAACAACAAAAATGATTAGGGGACTGAAGGCTAAATAATAAAAAACGGTTGTTGGAATTAGGTATGTCTAGTTTAATAAAAAGAAGGACTGGGGTGTGTGTGACATAATAGCAGTGTTCCAATATCTCAGGGGCTACCACAAAGAAGAGAGAGTCAAACCATTCTCCAAAGCACCTGAGAAGGATAGAAGCAACCTAGAACTAAAGATAAATTTCCTGACAGAACAATCATTGGAACAACTTGCCTTCAGAAGTTGTAAATGCTCCAAAATTGGAAGTTTTTAAGAAGAGATTGGATAACCATTTTCTGAAATGGTATAGGGTTTCCTGCCTAAGCAGAGGGTTAGACTAGAAGATCTCCAAGTTCCCTTCCAACTCTGTTATTCTATTCTATTTATTGATGCTGTGCAGAACATATACAATAGCAATAAATTTACATGACTAGATTTAAAAAGCAAACCCTCAAAGACCTAATGCTAAGCAGATTCTCCTTTAAAGCTGAGTAAATGGGTCGTCTATGTAGATACTGATTTTTTACTTGGCAACAGGAAGAAACAAGTATACTGTACCATTATTTATTAATGGACACTTTTGTTGCTTCTCTTTTCCTTGCATAGCAAATACTTTCATCCCTAGAATTAAAGAAGAAGAAGAAGAAAGAAAAAGAAGCCAGGCCAAATCAGGACTTTTCATTCATGAACAGACATGAAATTCCAAGAAAAATAAATAATGGTGTAATAATGTGCTTAAATGGATGTTATATCAGTGAGGAGAAGGAGGAGAAAGAAAAGCAAAGAAAAAAAGAAAAAAGATGGTCATGTATTACACTATGCAATAGTATACTGTAATTCAGTTCACAGGAACAAACTACATTAGACTTTCAACAAAAAAACCATTTGGGGGTGTTCTGTTTAGTTCTATGGTACAGAATAACAGATTAACATCAAAGAATCTCTACTGATCTTAAAGATGGCCATTTTGACTGTTATTTTGAAGACATTTCTATCAAATTAAAATGGAACTGCTGAAGGTTTTTATTTACATAACTCAACATTTTTAATAAAAATAATAACCATGTTTTAAAAAGCCATTAAATGTTTAATTCATTTTAATATTCTGTCAATTCACTATTAGATAACTCATTAAACTAACACAACCAGACTTTTGATGTAATTTTTTTTAAATAATCAAAGACTATTCCTTAGTAATGTATTTGCTTTGAGCTTCTGTTGCTTTGGAAAACAGCCTATTTCCATTTGAAACTAATCAACCACTGCATGATTCATTTGGAGCTAGAATATAAATAAAATGTGGAAATCCAGTTCTATACTGTCCATTGAGTAGCATAGGAAAGCTACAAATGATTATAACTTTTTCAATGTGTTAAAAGGTTAGGATGAATGAAATGTTCAGGCACAATTCATCCTTCAGTAAGAATGAAATCTGGTTGTTTTCAAAGAAAGAGATGCAGGAGCTGAGGTGAATGATCTTTTACATGCTGTTTTCTTTTTTAAAGGAAAATGGTTATAGTCTTGCTTTTAATAAAAAGAATAAACTTGACTATATATGCCTCACACACATTATTGTGGTTTGGAATGTCTGATCTATGATCAGAAAGAGCTGGTTCTTACACTACTCTTCCTTCTCTTTCTGCCTATCATGATGTTTTATGGAGTAATTATACTGTTTTTCACAATGTCTGTTCTGGTCTAGAGTGCTTAATTGGACATTAAATATTTCAAATGCAATAATAGAGCTGGAAACCCCCTGCTTAGGCAGGAAACCCTATACCATTTCAGACAAATGGTTGTCCACTCTTCTTAAAAACGTTGGAGCATTCACAACTGCTGGAGGCAAGTCGTTCCACTGATTAATTGTTCTAACTATCAGGAAAATTCTCCTTTGTTCTAGGTTGCTTCTCTCCTTGATTAGTTTCCACCCATTGCTTCTTGTCCTGCTTTCAGGTGCTTTGGAGAATAGCTTGGCTCCCTCTTCTTTCTGGCAACCCCTGAGATCATGTTCACTCCTAGTCCTTCTTTTCATTAAACTAAACATACACAATTCCAGCAACCATTCTTATTATATTTTAGCCTCCAGTCCTTTAATCACTTTTGTTGCTCTTCTCTGCACCCTTTCTAGAGTCTCAGCATCTTTTTTACATCATGGCAACCAAAACTGGATGCAGTATTCCAAGTGTGGTCTTACCAAGGCATTATAAAGTAGTATTAACACTTCACATGATCGTGATTCTAAGTTAATGTAGCCTAGTACTGTGTTGGCTTTTTTGACAGCTGCAGCACACTACTGGGTCATATTTAAGTGATTGTCCACTAGGACTCCAAGATCCCGCCAACAGTTACTTCTGTTGATCCAGGTACCACCTATACCAGGGCTGTCAAATTCCTGGCCCTTGAGCCGGATGCGTCATGCGCTGGTTTAGTTAAGGGGGGGAAACTCCCAATATGCATGTGATGCTACTATGATGATGTGAGTTTTACACCCCTGACCTATACTATACCCACAACTTCTGAAGTCAAGCTGTCCTCATGGTTCATGATTAGTTTAACAATTAACATTGCTATTAATACCAATTTTAATACAATTTAGAATTTAAAAATTTATTACAATTAAAAATTGGTTATTTGGGAAACTCTAACTGGATTTTGGTGACTTTTGGTTCCATTTCATCTCAGATGCCTCGGAATCAATCCACACTGTTCTAATTTAGCTAGAGATTTAGATTTAGATGAAGCTTCAACATACTTACTTTGTCCTTCACTGAACTGATCAGAAGCAAAACAACAACACCCTTAAAAATGAATAAATGTGTGCTTATTATTTCCAGCAATTAAAATTGGCAGAATTAAAATGAAGTTGCTAGGGTCTAGATAGTTAAAATATTACTTTTTCCCCAGATTGATTAGGTGCCATAACATTCTTTTCAACTCCTAGCAACAAAGTTGGTTTCTGTAGGTTATGGAGATGTCTTATGATTTCAGAAACAGTATTCTTTTAAAATATTTTTTATCCTTCCTTTATTACTTTTATAAATAAAGGGGTTAAAAATATCTAATACATCTTCCTCCTCTTCTTTTACCCCAACAATCACTGCATGAGATGAGTTAGCAGACTCTTTGTCCCGACCAAACACCTTTTATTAAATGGATGTGAATTTCTTGCATTCACATTCAGCCAACTGCCTGCCAAACAGTCTTTCAAGGGTATAATTAGGAGCTCAAACCTTATCTATCTTGGGATTTCCGGTTTGTCGGCTTTGCGAGCAGTAGGGATTCGCGAAGCTGCACGATCCCTGCCGTGCTAGCCGTTTTTGGGGCTCCGACCCGAAAGGGTGCGGAGCAAGGCTGCCCTGCAGGGGCAGCTGAAGGTAGGGGGGATCCGGGAAAGGGTTTGGGGGTGCTGAAGACCCCCTCCCTAGCCGGCAGAACCTCCTTTTACCAAGACGGTGCAGCGGCGGTCTGTGATGGCCGCCACAAAGAAGCCGGCAGCTGGGCAAGTATGCGCTGGAGGAAGAGGAGAAAGTTTTTAAAAAGTGAAAGTCTTCTTGGTTGACCCAGGACTCTAAGATATATTTAGTTTAATTCCTGAAAATGATGGCTTTTTGGATGATTCTTTCCACAAGAGGAAATAAGCGGCAATTCTGAGGTGCTGAAAGGAAAGTTTACTCTCCCCCCCGACGGAATTAATAAATGGATATTGAGAAACCTGTTTTTTTTTCAGGTAAAACTAGCTTTTTGGGATAAGTCGGAAGGGAGAGGACAAAAAATATATTTATCTGGTTGGATTTTGTTGGAGGAGATGCCTTAAGGATTTGAAAACAGAAATAAAATCTTAATAAGGCTTCAAAACACAGATACTACCCCTGGAAGAGAAAGGGGGAATTTTGGCTTGGTTTGGATTGATTGAGGATTGTGGACTTTGGGGTTGTCTTGTTTTTTCTTTTGGAATATTTTGGTTGGTGTGAAAAAGAAAAGAAAAGATCTATAATGGCTTTTTCTTTGGAGGAACTGAGGGATGAATATGAGCAAACAAAAGCAGCCTGTAAAGATGGTATGGAAAAAGCTTTTCTTTTTTAAAAAATGGCGTTGGTGAACTATGAACAGACAATACAGATGGAAGCTGAAGAGCAACAAGAAGAAGATGAAGACGCCATCTTCAATGAATCCCAAAATTCATCTAAGAAAGAAGGAAGGAAGAAAGCGAGGAAAATGAAGGACTTAAGATCTAAAAAAACATTTAAGAAAGAGAAAAATATGATGCAAAATAAATACAATGATAGCAAACAAGAGAAAAAGGGAATACAACAGAGAAGGGATGCCGGCAAGACAGAGGTTAGAAGAAGGGGGGGGGTAGGAAGACTTGGTGGGGGAAGAAAGAAAGGGGAAAGGCGGAGAAAAGCCACAAAGTTTTAAAATTAGATGGGAAAAGAGGAATCCTTTTTAGGGATAATGGGTAAAGCATAAATTTTTAAAAAAAAAGATTCTGCAAGGTACACAAGATGGTACTGTAACATTCATATTAGAAATAGAAAATTAGAATGGCTTAAGAGTTAATAAGAAATTAAAATGTTGAAATGTTTAATAATGATTGATTTTTAAAATGTAATAAAATATTGAAGGGAAAGGCAATGAGAATGCTATAAGATTTATTATTTAGATTTATTATTTAACTACGTATTTAGGAGGATATTATGTATTTAAACATTTTTGATTTTTTACTCTGTTTTTATTGTTACTAAAAGTAAAAATTAGTAGATAGAATGTACCAAGCAGAATCAAATTGGGTATTAGGTGTTATTTTAAATGTTAATTTGATTAATTTAGGGGAAGGATAGAAAGGCATCATACTCTGATTAGAGATTTCAGGAGAAATTCTTTTTTTTTTTTTTTTATTTCATTATAAGGAATGAGATAGAGGAATAATAAAGGTTGGGCAAAAGATATAAATATAATGATTTAAATTAAGATGGATTGAATAAGAGAGAATTATGAAGAGTGAAATGTATGGAGAAGTTTATATGGAAGATATAGAATGGTAAATAAAATAAGTAATGATCTGTAAGATGAGCATGAATATAATTAAAGCCCATATAAAGAGAGGTACCTGGGGCCAAGTTACTTTACTAAAAGATTTTTTATATGTATGTTTGTGTTTGTTTATGTCTTTGAGAGTATTGGTGAAACCTTGTAGAAACATAGAAAGAGAGTGATGATAATCAAGTCAGAAAGAAATTGATGAAATAATATAGAAATGTATTGTATAAGATAAGGTTTTATCTGACTTGTTAAATCTATAATGGAAAAAGGTTCAAATATGTAATGGTTGATGATGATTTGTTTGTTTTTTGAAATTAATAAAACTTGCTTAAAAAAAAACAAAAACCTTATCTATCTTGGAAAACTTCCCCGTGAACGTTTCCAAAGCAGTACTGATAAGGAAGGGCTTATCACAGAGTCTCTAGGATGCACAGACAGATCTTCACCATGATAGAACGAATAAACAAATTGTTTCCTGCAACTCCCCACACCCTTTGTTCCTCTTTTAATGGGAAGGGCTATTCATCATACACCTGTGGCCTTACTCCCATGTTGACCCTGAGTTAATAATTGTTCTTTCCTTTTGGCAGCTCTGCACATGCGTAGGCTGGGAACTGGTTCCAGATGCTCCCCAACCTCACTGCTGTCTGAACCCAAAAACAGCTGATGACTGCCAGCCTGCCCTGACCCCATCTCTGTCTCTGACACAGATCCCTCATCCAAGTCTCCCTCAGCCTCCAGGACTGGCCAGGTTCCTCCCCAACCTCCTCACTATCTGACTCTGCTGCCAGTTCCGCCATCCACCGGCAGGCCACAACAGTTGAGCTGAGGGAGTGTGACTGATATAAGGTCACCTCATTAACTTTCATGGTTAAGATAGAACTTAAACTCATTGTCTCTTGACTTCTAGCATGGCACCCTAAACATTAGATCAAATTGGCTCATTAAAATTCCTTCTACCTCCACAACCTCCCCCCAAAATTTCTGGGTACCTCAAATGTGTTCACATCTTTACAGTAGCTACAAAGTGTGCTTCAACTTGATTATATTCAGATAGTAATTTTTACTAACCCTCCCAAAAGAACCCCTCAAACCCTGACCTATTATCATGAGAATGAATTCCCTTTTTAATTTTGACACATTCAGAAAAAATAGGTCTATTAATGATGGATATATTTACAGTATTTTATGAAATATTTTTCTAAGCTCTTATGGCTGCTTCAAAAGTTGTTTCTCACTATATCCACATGCATGGGCATGAATGCACTTTGATAATCAAGGCTTTATCCAAGGCTCATCCTATATCTATGTAAGTTCCAAGGTTTAAGTACCAGGCCTTTTCCTCCCTTAAAAAGTTAAGCTGTTGTTTTTCGTAACCCCCACCCAAAAATCGATGCCACTTTTATAAAACATCTACTGTGACAATTGGAAGGTCCTGTTTCATCACTTTCAACCATCATATCAATTTACAAAGATGTTGTGCACGCAGATACAGTTAGGAGCACCTTTGAAAGCACTTGCCCACGCCTAGAAAAAAATAAAACTGTTTCAATGATAAGAGCTCCTTTGCATGTACTGTTAGTGAAAAACATCTGTTTGTACATCTCTTCTATTGAAGGTTGTCTCTTATCCAATATAGTTATGCTTCTTCACATACTTTTTAGGAAATAAGGAAAAACAAAGGAAATGTATGGTATTCATAGATGGTTTTGAAGTTTCTCCAAAGCTCACAAGATTTAGAAGCAGTCTGCATTACATGAGCCCTTAGATTAATGCCACAGGATTCTTATTGCTTTAAAGAAAGCTATTAGGGGAAGAGCCATGCTGATTTACAGTAGCTTCTGAAATGGTAAGACCCATTTCATACATCTCTCTTTATAATATTTAAGTCTGCTTCTATATACTTTCATGACCAAATTAAGAGAAGGGATTGATTTTTAATTGGGAGTCTTGTGTCTGAATGCAGCATAGTTCTGTATTGTATTTTGTTTCATACAAATTGTAATTTAGCTACTCCTACCATGAGTTTTAAAAGTTTTTGATTAACTTTCTATATATTTGAGTGTCCTTGAAATTGCACTTTCTTTCAATAACTAGCAACTTTTTCTTTGTTGTATTTTTGATATTGACTATTTTTTCTATTTACATAAATTAAATCAATATTCAAAATCCATTCTGTAATGCATGCCTGAGGTCAAGAAGTTATTATACTTCAAATAACACTAAATAAAACAATTTAACAATGGATTGTGCTTAATCTGCCAGCCCAAATGGCTTTGGGATCATTTTGCAATGCCTTGTGAAAATCCAACAGGGTTGGGGCCATCCAGCTCTAAATGGGATTGTTGACCTACATGTAGGCAGAGTGACAAAGCAGTCACATAGATGGGAACTAGAGCATGCAAACTCTGCTGGTTTTGGTGTGATTAGAGGAGATAAATGTTCACACTTGTAGAGTAATTATGTACTAACAGGAAGTTTGGGAAGAAGCAGGATTTTTTTTTTCTCAGCATAGCAGAATTATAACATGTATTAGGTGTACAGGGCTTCATAACACTTTTCTAAATGAAATAGGGGATCAACCTGAAGAAAACTAGTATGATTTTTAATTAAGAAAGAAATATCTAGTACCTATTATGCAATATTCCTGAAGAGTAATAAACCACAAATGTCTGGTGTGGAGTTGACTAATGGGGACATGAGAGAAATATAATATTTTATTGCACACAGGACAGTTTATGCTAATTAAATAAGATTATAGTAAAATTGTTTTAGATCTGGATGATTGTGTTATAGAAATTGATAATTAAATTGAATAAGCATAGTTTGCTTGTTGAAAAGAACGGTTCTTTATTATTTTGCTAAATTTAATATCACTGGAAGCCCAAAAATGCCCACATTTTCACAATTGAAAAGGAAAGAAAGAATAATACTGCAATAACTTGAATTATTTTTAAAGGCTGTAATGGCTAATATAAAAGTAGAAAATTATATATAACCTTCTGTCATTCTTTTTGCAGTATTCTGATCATTTTTAATTTTACTTAATTAGATACCTTAAAATAGTACTTTTCATAGTCTCTTTGAAACAATAATACCTCATCAGTGTTTAACTTGAGGGGTTTTCTTTTTGTTTCAATCAACATATTTGATTGAAATCTGAACATTTATTTGGATGTAATGAAGGAAAACATTAAAAACTAGGAAAAGGGGTATAGTGCTAAATGAAAAGATGATCCAGGAGCTAGAATAGTAGGAATAAGGGAACTCAAAAACTGAAAATATGATGGAACAATAAATATGGGAAGCAGAACACTGAAAGTAAGTCAGAGAAATTTGAAATCGGGCTATGAGAGGTCAAGAGTTGTATACTACTAGATATATTATTCGCAAAAAAAGGAAAAAGGCAAAAAATATTGAAGAAAATTTTGGACACAGCCAACCAAAGAATGAAAAAGAGAGATAAATCAGATAAATTAATCTGTATAAAGGAATAGAAGGGTCAATGAGATTGCAAAATATCCTTCTTAGCATTTTTCAAGTGATGCTATTCACCTGTGAAGAGGCTTCAGTTAAAAGCAGATTATACATATGACTTGAGAGTAATTCCTGTTAAATTCAGTCAGACTTTGTAACTATAGTGTTGCCCTTCAAGAATTAAAATAGATCCTTACTAATATCAAGTTGAGGAAAATATATTGACTGTCCATGTTATTATTTTTATAATATTAATCCTTCAATCAACACACTTAGAATCTGCAGCAGTTAGGATTTAACAGAATGTCACTGAAGAAATGTGGCATTTTGACCTTGATAAAGACAACACTGCAGATTACATTTTAATTTAATCTTTGTAATATCTGTTAGGAAGTTTTGCTCACCTAGCTAATAATCAATACATATAGTATGCTTTCTCAATCTTTCAAATAGTTTTTAAAGCATAATGTCTGTTCTAGAAAGTTTTTGATAAAGCCCACCTAAAGTACAGTATATATAAAGGTAAAGGTTTTCCTGCCAGTTGTGTCTGATTCTAAGGCACATTGCTCATCTCCATTTCTTGTCTGAGAGAGCCCGTAATGTCTGAAGGCAATTTTCATTGTCATGTGGCCAACATGGTTAAATATGCTAAAGATGGATGGAACACTACTACCTTTCCATTGAACTAGTACCTGTACTACAATTAAATTACCCAAATTGTGCACTTGTTCCCATGAAATGGATCTTAATAGATTTCTAATTATACCCATTAGAAAATCCTAATTATATAACACATCTGCACAAAATGCATCAACCCAATAATGACTACACTTACCCAGTCCTATGTATGCCTTGGCATATTCTCTACCTTACTGAAATCAACTTTATACTGACATTGTTCCCTTATTTGGCCTCATGTCAACCTGATTGAAAGTTGAAACTAAAACAGCCAAATTATATCAATTAACTCTTATGACTTAGGGTGTGTGTGTGTGTGTGTGATTGATTTGGAGGAGAAAAATCTCTTTTCTCCCTAGAGTTTGTAAAGAAATGAAAACTCAAAGCCATTAAGTTAAATTCTCTTAATGATAAATAATTTATTTTGCATTTTTAAAAGCAGTTCTTATTCAAACTGATGAAAATGAATTTGCCTCAAAATCTCTTTTAAGAGGGAAGTAGATTGGAAAGAAATTGTTGAATATGAATTATTGTATAAAAGTACAAGAATTTAATTTGAGATGACTAAGAGATTTGTGAAATGTCCTTTTTAAAAATTTTATAGCCATCTCTCTGGTAGTCTATGGTTATGCTAGATTCTTCTGCTTCAGTCAAATCCCAGTCAAGGACATACAAAATTACATTTCTTATTGGGCAGTTTCAATAGCAAATTTATTACTAAAGCAGACTCCTGACTTGCAAAATTGCTGGATATTTTTTCTTTCCACTCAAGAAATATAGCAGAATCATCCACCCCATTCTTCTGCTTGTAATTTGGCTAAACAATATCTTAAGTCCATTTGCATGCAGCTCTCATCTCCATTCTCTAAGAAAGTGAATTTCACAGTTATGTATCCATAACTGACATTTTCCTAAAGCTAAGATCCAGCTTTAATATCTCAAGTAATCTCTCATACAGAATCCTACAGTGTGATAAATAGATCTCATCCTTGTGGGAATCTGTAAGAATCAATACTCTTTGGTCTTGCCAAATTCCAACTTTTCTAGGTGGATATCCAATAGATATTTTCAAACTGTGTTCTGTGGTAAGAGACTATGTAGAAAAAAAGGAAGGAAGGAAGGAAGGAAGGAAGGAAAAGACTTTTGATTGGGGGTTAAATCTTAAACAAAAAACAATCCAGATTCTCTAATTTGAAAAAGTGTGAAACTTCCTGCTGCAGAACTCCCATTGGAATGAATAATCAGTCATCCAGTTACAAGAGTGCTAAAATGCATATGTACTGTGACAACAATATATGAATTTGTTATGTAGACAGTCACCAGTAGAATTATTACTGCCTCATCCATTAGTCTTTAAAAAATCCTTTTGCAGCATTTTAATTACGGGCCTGTGACAGGTCACAGTGAAAAACTGCAGTAAGGTAGAGGAAAAATGTGATTTGTAGCATACAGCCTCAAATAATATCCCACTATTCAGGAATACCCATATATATTATGCAGTGAAGTATGTAAGCAGCTAAAGTTTAGTCTGTATAGTCTTCAGAGATTCAATCTGTATCATTCCACTGAGTAGACAAACATTGTTTCTTCATTAGGTAAAAACTCCTTCTTGCTGTTTCACAATTTGATTATTTCTTGGAAAAGTTACATCATTACAGGCACAGTTCTTGAATTAATTCTATTTTTAAAAATCTAATCTTTACGGAGCCAAGATAAACCTTTAAAAGAAGGACTGTGCAGAGAATGCAAAACAACTCCTTGGAAAATCACTGGAATGCATATGCAACATCTTTCTTTAGATTGTTCATGCAACCATATAATTAGCAAGGTTAAAAGGACTGCATCACAGGTGCTGCCTTGCACCCAAGTGCAGGGTTTTTTTTTTTTTTTTTGAATACTTTTCAAAAGCTGATAGAAGCTTTGCCTACTGTGATTTCTACTCCTCAATCTGAAATAATGCCCTGGAATTATTGGTACTGTACTGTTTTCACTTCAAGTAGCCTTCAGTGTCCCCCTGCTGGATTTCTCTATAAGAAAACTTCTATTACAAAAAAATATCACCTTGGTGATTTGCATTTACACGAAAGAAAAAAAAAAGCAAAACATTCTTTGTTATGCAGTTAAAAATATACAGGTGTGTTTCTGAAAGCCTCAGAACTGTGCATATAAAATATAAATGCAAAACTTCACCAAATTATTAAACAAGTATATGAAAGAATGGCCAAGGAAAACATTCAGAAACTAGTGGATAGAGAGTAAGGAAATACATTTAATAATTTGTAGCTTCACAATGATATCTTGCCTTCATTTGAGCAGAGGGAAGGCAAAACTTCTCTTAAAAGTATAAAGCTAATAATGACTAGATTGCTTATCCGTCTGCATTGAAATACTCAACGAGACAGAAATGAACATGTATAAGATTAATAAAGGGGTGGTAGAAATTGTGTTTATGGGTACCAATTGCAATAAGTTTTCATCATCATTATCATCACCTGAAGGTTACTGTTTTAAGTTACTGTGGTTTCAGATAACATTTTAGATAATTATTTTATTGATGTTTAAAAGTCAGTAAATATATACTGATATACCTGTATATATACAAATATATCTGAAAAACAAAAGAGGAAATGAAATTAAGGAGGCACCCTTAATGTTTTATCTGATGTAAGTTGATTGCAGTTTTGGTTTATTGAAGTTGGTTAAAGTTATACTCGGTATTCATATAACTAGTTAGTTATAGCTACCTGCTTCATTAAATGTTGATTAGAAAAATATTAATGGTTTAATTAGCCTGTTTACAGTATTGTTGAAAGTGATAATAATTATGATTAACAAAGACACAATTATGTTGTGATGTGCAACCTCAATTCCTCTACTTTGCCCCTCCCGGAGAGCATCCACATGCTTACTCTGGAGAACTATTGCTCCTACATCATGGAAGCATATAAATTAACTCTACATAATGGAAGAAAGGCTTAAGGTTAAAGTGAGCTGATATTAAAGGGAATTTTTTTATGTGCTCTTTGAAGTATGAAAATTTATTCCTTTATTCCAGTTCAATTCCAGTCCTGTTGCAGTAATAGTGTATTTTCTCCAATGATAGTTTTGTGTGTGGATGGACAAGGAATATCTATAGTAGTTTTATATAAGGTTTGAGTTTGGTTTAAAACTTATATTTATGTCAGTATTGTTGAGTTTTCTTTTTCCCACTGTTAAAATGTTCTATGTACATTTTTAATAAATTAGCTTCTGGCAGTGGATGGGTATCAAAGGTGTGAATATAGCAAAATCTAGATGAGGAAAAATGTGAATGTGAAAAAATTGAGATGACAGATGATGTTGAAACAGCTTTACCTTGATTGTTTCTTCCTCATAATCCAGTAAAAAATGAAAAATTTGCTTGCTATGCTAATAGTATGTCCTGTATAATAAAATAACTTATATTTTGCTAATTATTTAGATTCCAAGCTCAGCATTTCAGAAAAATGGGCCCTAATTATGTTCCAAGCAGCATAACCTAACAGAAATAGCAATTTCTCAGTCTGCCACTCTTGCTTTAAGTCATCTAATTTTGTTTTTACAGTATGGGAAAGGCATATATTCTTTTCAGTTGGGAACAAATTTTGTTTTCATAGTGATGTTCATGTTATTTTCCTGGCAAGGCTATAATACAAAAGTAGCTTGCTATTACCTTCTTGTTTCCTGCACCAATCAAGAATTAGTGCAGGAAACACTAATAACGAAGAATCACTAATTGGGGTTTCAGAAAAGGGCAGGCACAGCCACATACCTCTATGCACCAATGATTCACCTGTGGAGATGATTAGCAGCATTAGGTTTCTGGGTGTGCAGCTGACCAGTAGGCTAGCTTGGTCGCTCAACAGTGAGACACTGGGGAAGTGGGCACAACAGCCCCTGCATTTGCTCCAACACATGAAAAAAGTTCATCTTCCTTCCCCTGTCCTTACCACTTTCTATAGAGGGCCTATCGAGAGCATCCTGTGATATGGTATTACTGTCTGGTTTGGAAGCATTACTGCTTCAGACAGGAAGGCAGCACAGAGAGTGGCAAGGATGGCAGAAAAGATTATTGCTAGTTCACTTCCTTTAGGACATAGCATATAATTGATGCTTGAGCAGGGTCTGCAGTATTGTCTGGGACGCTACACATCTCTTCATGACCTGTTTTCCTTATTACCTTTTGAGAGGAGGCTTCATGGTATCTGAAGCAGAACATCCAGATTCAGTTACAGTTTTGTTCCATATAGTATCAATCTTATGAGCTCTTAAGATTCCTGTTTCTGTTACGTATTCAAAACAGACTGTGATTTGTATATACCATATTTTTTGCTCCATAAGAAACACTTCCCCCTCTCAAAAAAAGTGGGTGGAAGTGTCTGTGCATCTTATGGAGCGAAAAATATGGCGGTGGGGTCCTTTTCAGTGCTGAACCCCACCTCTTCTGTCTTTGTCATTGCCCGTTTTCCTTCTCTAAACCAAGTTGTGTCTTATAGTGTGAAAAATATGGTATATGTATGGTGCATGTATATAGCATCTGTATATGTGTGTTGTGCATGTGTTTTGGTAGATATACACTTTCTCTTAGGAGCAGGCAACAGAATTTCATTTTTAATGTGGACCAGTATGCTCACAGTAAAAAAAAAAAGGGGGGGGATATTGAAGTTATCTTAATCAACAAATATTTACCTTCACCTATTCAGCAGACTTGTTTTTAACCCTGTTTAGTTTTCAGGATCAGTAAGCATAAATTAAGTAGTGTCAATGAGTATCAACCTTTTTATAGTAGGTTACATTTGCCTTCAAAATAAGAAGCAAACTAGAATGCAACTAGCTTTAAAATGGAGGTGTTCATAAGATAATGTATGATAATACAATTTTGCAGGGTTTTTTAAAATTTTCTGCCTTACTTCTTTTTTTTCTTCCAATACAAGTTTTTTAAAAAATACCTTTACTATGTTTAACAATGATGTTTTGGCCAGCAGATTTCTGGATCGTAAAAAGGATTTTGCCAAAAGTGAAATGCAAAGAGAATGTGTCACTGGAATTTCAAGGACACCAAAAGCAATTTGATAGAGCAACCTACATTGTCAGGGCATAATGTGATGCTCTTTTGCATTAGGCACTATCATATTGTGTTGCATTTGTAGATACTAATATTTTGATAGTCTTTTGGTGCAGCGTGCTGAAGCTAAACATTCTAATGAGCATAAGTTGTGTAGAGTGTTTACTGTATAATCAGTATTATGTTGTATGAATTGTCAGTTTTGACTGTTTTACTAAACAGTCTGCATTTTGTTGAGACGAGTGCTGCACACTTTGATGGGCACAGGAAATAAGAGCTTTTGAAACCACATAGTATTAGCAAACAATGAAGTGACATTAATTCACTGGTTATTACAAAAAACGCCATCAGAAAATAGTGTTGCTAGTACATCATGCCATTTCTAGCAAAATGCCAGTAATTTCCAATTGGCATCAATCTACTTTGTAAAAAGGTTTTAAATCTTTTATTTTTGACCAAAAGCTTGACAGGTGTGTTGTGTTTATCTTGATTGGAAGAGGGGGGGGGGTTATAAACTTTACTACCTTATATATGAGTCCAGATGTGGAGACACATCATATATAGAAGGGATAATCCTGAGAATGTTTAGTTCTATTAGTCATACAGAAGCAGATGGAAGCTACAATTTAGCCAGCAGCTCTGTGTAATTTCTCATGTCCTCTGCGAGGCAAAATAATGATGTTTATAGGTAGATTCTAGTCATATATTGAAATAAATCATTTTTCCCCATCTGGCATAGGAAGATGGCCATAGCAAAACTGGATCACTGCAAACAATTTTTTCTTAATATCTACAAAAATATGGTGTTAATGTAATGTAACATTTTGTTACTTGCTGTGGGTTATAGGAAGATGCCACAGGTTACATTAGGCTAGTGTTTCTTACTCTATGAAATAATGAAAATGAACTTGTCCAAGAGCCTAAAAAGATGAAGAAACTAAATTAATAAATAAATATCAATATTCTAATCGCAATGGGAATGGCTTTTCTATGTAAAATACTATACCTGGCTAATCAGGTAATCAGGCTAATCACATCCAAGTTGATATGCGTGTTAAGTACTGGGTGTTGAGAAAAATCACTGATTGCTCCCTGCCCTTACGCTGGCTTTGTTCACAGCTATTTGGAAGGGAAGATACACTGCCAAAACTTCTGACTGAACTAGTAGCTGCAAAGTAAAGGTTCAGTGATTTTCATTCTACCCACTAGAACAGAATTCACAGATAAAAAAATATAAATAGATGCAAAACTCATCTCGCTATTGAAAATGAAAACTTGAACTATCATGTATATCAGTATATTTTCATCCACTAATGCTGCTCGGGGGAGTGGAACATAAACATACAGAGAACTCCTAGTTCAAGCATGCATTTGTAACTTTTACCTCCTAAAAGTCTATTTTGCAAAATGAATGCAAAACCGCTGCCTTTAAAAAAAAAAAAAAGGTTCCATTTGCTTCCACTGCCTGCGTGTTTGTCCAAACTTTTGAGAACATCCAAGCCATAACCTGTTGCTTTTATCTGGTATTTCTACCAGATAAAAGTAATCCCCCCTTTTCTTCTAATAGCTAAAGAAAAGTAGAAAAGAATTTTTTTTTTTTTTTTTTTACAGATTTCCTTGCTTGGAAGAAACTCTTTGTATATCCTGGCATGTTTTCTTTTTGGAAAAAAAAAGGTTATTTCTATTTAACAACATTATCTCCTACCAAGAATAAATGGCCAAATGGTATGTAGGAAAAAAATATGCTGGATAAAGAAGCAAAAACAGTTAGAAATTATTTTTTAGAAATTAGATTTTACAAACGTACACACAGGAGACTGCATTCCTTTCTTCATAACTGAGCTGTTTGTGATGCTGGCAAAAGAAAACAATCCCCAGTAGTTTTAAAGGGCAACTGATATATTTTTTTGGCATTTTCTTCTTAAAAGAACAACTGCCTCGATTATCTTTGCTTCCTCAGCTGCGCTTACTGCCAGTCAGAAGCACTAGAGGAGGGATGACTGGAATGCTTTGATAGGCACCTGCAGTGGTGATTCTCTATTGACATTACAGCAGAAAAAATATGTGATTTAATTTATATAAACTGAAATCTCTTCTCCCTATATACCAATGACTGCATCTCAAATGATCCATCTGTTAAAATACTGAAGTTTGCTGATGACACAACAGTGATTGGTCTCATTCGAGACAATGAATCTGCATACAGACAGGAGGTTATGCAACTTGCCTCATGGTGTAACTGGAACAATCTGGAACTGAACACACTCAAAACCATAGAAATGGAGCTGCTGATACAGTTCTACAGAGGAATTATTGAGCCTATCATCTGCACCTCTGTATCTGTCTGGTTTGGTTCTGCAACCCAACAGGACAGACGCAGACTTCAGAGGATAATTAGGACTGCAGAAAAAACAATTACTACCCACCTGCCTTCAATTGAGGACCTGTATACTGCACCAGTCAAAAAGAGGGCTGTGAAAATATTTACAGACCCCTCACATCCTGGACATAAACTGTTTCAACACCTTCCCTCAAAATGATGCTATAGAGCACTGCACATCAGAACAACTAGACACAAGAACAGTTTTTTCCCAAAAGCCATCACTCTGCTAAACAAATAATTCCCTCAACACTGTTCAACTATTTACAAAGTGTACACTATTATTACTGTTAATCTTCTCACCACTCATCACCCATCCCCTCCCACTTGACTGTTTGATTTGATTGTTGATTGTACCCTATGACTATCATTAAGTGTTGTACGTTATGATTCTTGATTCTTAATGAATGTACTTTTTCTTTATGTATACTGAGAGTATTTACACCAAGACAAATTCCTTGTGTTTCCAATCACACTTGGCCAATAAAGTATGGTGATGCCTTGATACATAATGTACAAATCATGTTGCACCTCAAATCTGTTTTTTTTTTTTTTTTTTTGCTACAGAAATGTGCTTTTTTTCTTAGATTCCACAATTCCACTGCTTTCTGAATGTCTCAGGATCCTAAATGAATGCACATCAATTAGAAATTCTGGAGAACTGGTAGTGGAAATTTTGAGTAGTTCGGAGAACCAGAAAATACCATCTCTGACTGGAGATTTTACAGTATCCTTCCCCTGCCACGCCCACCAAGACACACCCACAGAACCAGTAATAAAAAAATTTGAATCCCACCACTGTGTAGCATGAGAGGTTTTATTGTGTTTTATTGTTTACATTGGCTATGTTGATGTTGCATTTTTGTAATCTTCTTAGACTTGCTTAAGATAAAAGTGATCACAAAATTCCATTAATATATACATTAGAGGCTAAGTCCAAATCTGACTTTTCTGGCTTCAGAGGACATAGAGACAGGAAAAAAAGTGTTATCTTCCTAAACATCTTAAATACTTTCTTCTTTACAAGCTTCAATGAGTAGGGAAAAAAAAACTTGGAACCTAACCAAGAATCCTACAGAGTAAATACATTGCAACATATTGAATGCAAGTCAAAAGTCTGTCCAACATCCCATTATAGAAAGCAGCTTTGTAACAGAGTTTATTTCAATAGTCAGGGTTACCTAAGACATGGCTCAGGTTTAGAGTGAGCTTACAGCTTGTCTTTGAATTATCTGCTCTTTATTTCACCTATACATAAATGGTTGCTATATAATCCTATGATAAATCGAAAATGCTACTTTTAGGAGCATGACTGCAAAAAGAGTATGTCATTTGATCCTAAGCATCTTTTGATCCTGATGTTGATCTGTATTTCAGATATCTGATTAAAATTTTCATGAGTGTATGCTCATATGTTGGATTGCTGAAAAGTTGGATTGAGTGTTGGAGCAGTCACAACTTCTGGAGGCAAGTTGTTCCACTGATTAATTGTTCTGCCAGGAAATTTCTCCTTAGTTCTAGGTTGCTTCTCTTCTTGATTAGATTCCAGGAGACATTTCATTTCGAACAATTAATCAGTGGAACACCTTGCCTCCAGATATTGTGGGTGCTCCAAGACTGGAGGCTTTTAAGAAGAGATTGGATAACAATTTGTCTGAAATGGTAGAGGGTTTCCTGCTTGAGTAGAGTGTTGGAGTAGAAAACCTCCAAGGTCCCTTCCAACTCTGTTATTCTGTTATTCTGAAAGCTATTCAAAACATGAAGAAGAAGATGGGGGGTGGGTTTGGAATTATGAAAAAATTCATGTTACTTTTATAGTGAGTTCATTTCCAGTTTGGAATGATTGGAAAATCATAACTAATATGCTGCATTCTAAACTGAAATTGAAAGGTATCATATAGCTGGAATGACGATGAACACAAAATATTTTATTTTGTTGTCGTTTAGCTAAATTGTTTAACTGGAGTGTTTTACAATGGAAGCACTCCAGTATTTTTAAAACCCTGAGAGCAGCAGAGTGTAGAACTGCATATCAGATATAGCAAAAAGGAGATGTATACATATCCTAATTATAATTCTGGATAATTTTTGTTTTCTTTTTTTAAAATTATCTCAATGGAAACAATTAAACGGAATTAAATTGACTAGTTTCAACTGTTTCCCATGATGCAATATAGAGGATATTGTAGAGGCTACAGAAGGATTTTCTGTCCCTTCCAGTATTAACTGGATACCATACATTGCTATTTTTCAGTCTCAGAAAGTCCTATCTATAAGTTGACAGGGAGACAAAGGAAATCTAACAAATTCTGTACTTTTTGAGATACTGTCAGGGACCAGAAGTACTTTGAAGTTTTCATTTTGGGAAAAAGCTTCCCGCTACGACTTACAAAAAGTGTTTCATCTTTGATGAATTATGACTTGTTTCATATTCATGGTAAGAACATTATGTTTTCAACTAATTTACATATCCCCAATATTCTCTTTTTCCATTAGTCTCTGTTCCATTCTGGAATACTTGTCCTTATCATTAAAATATCTTCAAGTTTGGAAGATATAAAGTTTTAAAACTTTTCCATTATCTATTCTTGGGTAGTATAATTCTTCAGTCATGAGAACTTGCTTTAATGATATAGGTATCTTGGAATTTGAAATTCAATTTCTTTCATGGATACAGTGGGCTAGAGAGTCTGGACTTCATCATATCTGGAGACTACATATTGAGAAAGTTTGAATAGAAATGTTTAATTCTCATTTATTTCATGGGGAAAAGAATAGGAATAACTTTATCTGTCTGAAATGTTTTCTATGTGCTATCAATTTGGTATTAAGCCCTAGCAAATACATAAACTCAACACATACTAAATTATCTACAATATGAGCTCTTCTGGTTTTCCAACAGTTTTCCACCATCACCTCTATAATTAAGTCTATCTACTTTCCTATGTTGTCTTCTTCTTTTTCCCTTTCCAGCTTGTGGACTTGAATTATGGATTTCATAAGACAGTGGTATTCAATAATATATCCAAAATGTAATAATTTGAACCTAGTGAGGAAGATTGAGATTGGATTGATTGCTCTATGCTCTGTTTGATTGTTTTGGGCTGTTCTTGGTATTCTTAAGTGTCTCTTCCAACACCAACAATTAAAAGCATCAATACATTTATGTCCTGCTTTTTTATAGTCCAACTTTAGCTTCCATAGAATTGACAGGAAAAATAATTGTCTGCACATTACTTGCATATTTCTGATCTTTATAGCTATAGAAATAGCACTGTATCTGAATATCTTTCCAGTGCCTTCATTACTCCTTATCAAATGCTATCCTATAATATATTATTGACTGCTAGTTCCTGTTGAAAGTTGATTCTACAGATGCCATCTGCAGATGCCATCTACCACCCCATCTTCAGTCCTAAGGCTTGTTGCTGTACTTGTCATTAACATTGGGAATGATCTTCTATCATGTATCACTTTTATTGCATTCAGCAATCAAATTATAACTCCATATTCAGAAAAAATATTTCATAATTTAAGCCTATTCACTTTATCATACACTTAAAAATACCCACTGTAAATTTTCTTATATTTGTATATTTCTAAACACCTAGCAGAACAAAAATTTGGATGCAACATCCTTTGCCTGGTATAAAACCATAATGAACTCCCATATTTTGTGAATTTTCATTTCTTTATCTTTTCAGTTCTTTAAATGCCTTCCAGATACTTTGAACAGTCTAATGCTTCTGTAGTTTTTTTTTTTTTTTTTTAATTTCATTTTGCTATCTTTTTTCATAGGGAATAATAATGTATATTTGGGGAAAACACAGAAGATTATTCATATGTTATAAAATAATGAAAGAGACACTTTGACATATTTTAAGTAAATACTAGATCCCTTTAATGTGTGTGTGTGTTCATTTATGTGTATGTGTATGGGTTTGGAGGGATGAGTATATATTTATAAATATATTTATAATATTATTTATATTATATTATATCTTATATAAAACACTTTATACTTAAACAGTAATAAGACATTCAACAAAGCAGCAAATTAATAAATGGCCTCATATTGCTCTTCCATTTAAATATTCAAGATGCAAGCCTTTTGAAATTCTTACACAATATTAACTAAGATTATTGATGTAGTTTATCTATCCTGCAAATAGGCTGCTATGAGATTTGGGAATAGCTGAGTTGTAGTTTTCATCCACTGAGAGGAGAAATTAATAGTACTTCATTATCTTAAACTTGCCAAATATTCTGCCTCTTCATGAGTCATTTTACCGTGTTTCTCACATAATAAGGCCGGGCCTTATTTTTTGACCCCAAAAAACGGCTAGGACGCTCTTTTCGGGGGTGACTTAATTCTCCCCCTTGCATCCTCGGGTGGGTGGGCGGCGGCGACAGCTTGGATATTCGGGAGACCTTCGGGTTCGGGCCACGTTGCTTTCCCTTCTCCCTTGCTGCGCGGCGTTTGGCGCAGCCACGTGCGGCCAGTCAGGGCTCCTCCCTGCAACCGGAGCCCTGAGGAGACACTTGGCTTCAGGCACTCCCGTCTTCCCTTTGCTTTGAAGGTAAAGCGAATTATTTTACAAAGCCTCCCCTGCCTGAGAGGGCAGCCCAACCCCACGTGGGGAGGCTAATCTCCCGGGCCGCTTCGTTCCTCCCCGACCTCCCTACGCTGCGCGCCTCTGACGCGCTGCTCCCTTCAGCCCAGCGAGCTCTTCCACCTCAAAGAAAGGCCAGGCGGGCGGCTGCAGGCAGCAGCAGTGGGTCTGAGCCGCTCGCAGCGAAACAGCCACCACCCGTGCCCGATGCGGGAGAACGAGCGAGGTTAGCGCCCGCCAGCCCGGGCGAGATTTGGGAACGAGGGGCAGGAGAAGGCCTCCCGCCGGACCCTCCGCTCATCCTGCAAGGGCCGCGCCAGAGCCGTAAGGGCTGGGCAAAGCTGGGAAAGTGAGCCGCGGTGTGTGCATGCGTCCTCCTGCCCCTCGTTCCCAAATCTCGCCCGGGCTGGCGGGCGCTAACCTCGCTTGTCCTCCCCATGTCGGGCTACGGGTGGTGGCTGTTTCCGCTGCGAGCGGCTCAGACCCGCTGCTGCTGCTCTGCAGCCGCCCGCCTGGCCTTTCTTTGAGGTGGAAGAGCTCGCTGGGCTGAAGGGAGCGGCGCGTCAGAGGCGCGCAGCGTAGGGAGGTCGGGAGGAACGGAAGAGGCCCGGGAGATTAGCCTCCCACGTGGCTGGGCTGCCCTCTCGGGCAGGGGAGGCTTTGTAAAATAATTCGCTTTACCTTCGAAAGCAAAGGGAAGACGGGAGCGCCTGAAGCCGTGTCTCCTCAGGGCTCCGGTTGCAGGGAGGAGCCCTGACTGGCACACGTGGCTGCGCCAAACACCGTGGCAGCAAGGGAGAAGGGGCAGCAAGGGAGAAGGGAGAAGCAACGGTGGAAGGTCTCCGATATGAAGTGCCCCACCAACGAAGGCAGCACCATATCCGGGCATGCAACAAAAGTACTTACTAACGACAAGCCCCCGCTCTCCCCCATTTCGCATGTTTAATATGGGGCTTAATTTGGGGAGGGGCTTAATTTGATTTTATGCCAATAAAACATGGTGGGGCTTCCTATTGGTGGAGGCCGTATTGTTGGAGAAACACGGTATTTTTTTATTTAGTTATCTATTGGCTGCACATCCCCATTTTTTCTTTTATTTTGGCACTCAATTCTACTGTGACCTAGTAGAATTAAATTGTCACTTTTTTCCCTAGGATCTCAAAGTACTAAAGTGCTGAGGAACTTCCCCATACCCACCATATTCAATCCCCAATGCCTTCAGAAATAAATCCCCGTGTTCTCTCCAATTGGCCATTAAAAAAATAAGAATGAAATGGAAAATTGTCGAGAATCTCTTTGCCACGCTTCCTATCCTTTACTTGCCATATGTTTGTTGTTGGAGAGTTGGGGCAGGGATAGCAACAAAATAATAGTTGGCTCTATTTAAAATATGTGATGAAATGTAGGTTTGTTAAATTATCCTCAACTAGAAGAGGGAGAGTCAAACAGACGGGGTGGAATGAGGACAAAGTTCATGCCAACTGAAAAACACTTGCTTCCAAACTTCAGCATTATCAAACTGTTTACACAGTGGTTCTTCTTGTTCCACAGCTGAGCTGAAAGCACATTGGCTCAGAGGGCAAATAAGGATGAAAATACAGAAGCCTGGGTACAACCTGAATCCATACTGATGGTATTGCTTTATGGAAGTGCCCTAGATCCCTTTTTTTTGGCTTTTTAATGCCTGATTGAAAATCTCAAGCATTACAGGGAGTGAAGGCAATACAAATAAGCTGACCCAGTTCTGCCAATTAGCATCATAAAGAAAAATTATCTTCTTCTTTCTCCTGTCCCCAGTATTGTGCATCCACACATAGTTCCAAATTTTGAAAGAATAAGTTAGACACGGAGAAGGTATTAAGACATTCACTCA
Source organism: Notechis scutatus (assembly GCF_049901735.1). Classification (NCBI taxonomy): domain Eukaryota; kingdom Metazoa; phylum Chordata; class Lepidosauria; order Squamata; family Elapidae; genus Notechis; species Notechis scutatus. The sequence continues at coordinate 254,610,567 of NC_142009.1, read as the reverse complement.
AATATGTTGGGATAAAAATAGTCCTCACAGAGAACAACAGAAAGGTTGAGGTAAATATATGATAATGCACACTGCTGCCATATCTCTACCTCACTGAGTAGTGGGCAAGGAAAATCTGACAATATGAAGTGCTCCATACAGCTGTATGTAAGCAATGCATTCACAGTGTATTCAATGAAACACTTATAAAGGATATATGTGTAGTTCCTATGGATGAGTGTTTGAAGATCCCTCAAAACAGATCTTGGTTTTTTATGTCATAAAATTGAGTATATTATTGGGCTGTGCCCAGATTGAAAATGATTTGGAAGAAGACTGATGTCTAAAAAAAGATAGGCTATGTTAATGAATAGCTGGGAAATGTTGCACTTTTCCTTTACAAAATCTGAAACATTTCTGAATGATTTGCAAAGCATATGCATTCCAACTGTATTGTTTTAGTACAATAGCAGGAAAGACTATTTCTTAAATTGATAGAGCTGTGCTGTTTACACTGACAGCATTTCTCTAAAAACTAGAAAGTCCTATACAGATTAAGATAACTTATTATTGCTGCTGCTTTCTAAAATCAAGCACAATAATGTTCTGAAGGGGTCTTTTTTTTAAAAAAAAAACTGTGGGCAATAGGGCTTTGGCCTTTAATCTGTGCTTTGAAATGTTGGATTTCACCTGCATATGTATATGCTTTACATTTAATCTTTGATGACCACATATGTTACACAAGAGTTCCTTGAAGTACTAATCAATTTTTGTTTTTAATGCCAGGTAAGTAGAGTTGCATTACATTGGTGAGCAGCCACATGAACTTCATGTAGTTAATGTTAAGTCAAGTAAAACTACTTTAATTCAGTTTAAACTTTTGTCCCTGACATAGAATACAAATAAGATACTGTATGATTTATATCTTGAGACTCCTTTGCTTATCATTTTTTTCAGCAGCATGGCTAATGCCTATTTACAGAATAACAGAGTTGAAAGGGACCTTGTAGGTGATCTAGTCCAATACTCTGCTCAAGCAGGAGACCCTATATCTGTTCTGACCCAAACCTGGTTCCAAGAGAGCAATCACAAGACAAAGACAGAAGCACAACCTTTTAATGTTTCATCTATGAATCCTGTTTATTCACAGATAAAAGGCTGCTTGCAATTAATTAGCTCTGACAAGAAAGAGCCTTGCCAAGTTTTTGCAAGGCTGCCAAAAAACAACAGATAAGAAATAATTTACAAAACAAGAGTCTTCAAATATCAACTGTATTTGAAGAGGCTAAGTTCAAAACGTCTTTGCTTCCTACAAAGAATGTTCACTGCATAGCTGCCTTTTATCTTCTTGAAGGAGGGGCCATTACCTTGCAGCCTTACTCCCAAGTCGCCGATGCTGTTGTAGCTGCTCTTTCCTGCGAGCAATCTTACGTGCATGCGCACTTGGTACAAGCTCCTCAGGAACCTCCTCATCGCTGCTGCCAGCCCCCACAATCTCTGAAGGCAGCAGTTCATGCCCTAATGGTCCTGGCCCCTCATCTGAATCCTCGTTCTCCTCAGCCGTCCACACCTGTTGCCGGCTAACCAGAACAATATCTTTTCTGACAAGTGGCTGTCCATCTTGAAAGTCTCCAGTGGTGAAGCATCCACAACTTCTGAAGGCAAACTGTTGCATTGGTTGATTGTAATCACTGACAGAAAATGTGTCCTTATTTCTAGGTTGAATCTTTCCTTGATCAGTTTCCATCCATTATTACTTATCTTGCCTTCAGGTGCCTTGGAAAATAGCTTGACCCCTTCAATTCTGTTGTTGCCCCTCAAATATTGGAACACTGCTATCATGTCTCCCCTGGTCCTCTTCACTAGACTAGCCATGCTCAGTTCCTGTAACCATTCTTCATATGTTTTAGTCTCCAGTCCCCTAATCATATTGATTGCTCTTCTCTGCACTTTTTCTAGAGTCTCAACATCTTCTTTTATAGCGTGATGACCAAAATTGCTCTTTGAATGTCACATCAGGGCCAAGATCTTTCAAATCACGAAAGGCTGCATAGTAATCTTTTCAAAATATTGTGATAGTCATCCAAGATAAATTTCAGTTCTTAGATTTAGCCTGATCAACATTTCCTTCCAAATAGTTAAAAACCAAATAGAACAGCTTTGTAATTAAAATAGGAACTTTCCTATACAGGAATTTAACTAATTTCTACTGTTTTACTATGAATAAAACAAAAGGCATATAAATGTTGGAAAATATCACTCGGAAGGAATTTTCTCTGAATTGTATGGCATCTATAGAAAGCTAAAACTCTGGTTTTCATATTATCAATGTAATGTCCTAAAGATAATTTTATTTGTCTGTAACATGAAATACAATTACAGCAGATATTATACAATGCTCTAGAGATAACAAATGCAAATACCTTTGGGCAGATTACATCTACAATGCAAGATTTTGTTGCTAATGTCATTTTTGTTTTTCCTATCTGGAATTAAGTAAATATAATTAATTTAACTCTTTGCCTCAGTTAAATTGATAGCAATTGAGAAGAAGGCTTTATTACAATGTTATGATTTTAAGAAAAACACTTCAATGGGAATTATTTTTTTCCAACAAGAAAATGAGAAATTAGTACATGTTTTTCAAAAGATTTGGTCCTTGTAATACAGACTACTAAATACAGGTAGTCCTCAATTTACGACCACAATTCAAATTTATGGTGTTAAGTGAGAAATTTGTTAAGTGAGATTTGTCCCATTTTATGATTTTTCTTGCCCATTTGTTAAGTGAATCACTGAAACTGTTAAATTAGTAACATGGTTGGCTTCTCCATTGTCTTTGTTGGTCAGAAGGTTGCAAAATATGATCACATGACCCCAGGACACTGCAACCATCGTAACTATGAACCAGTACCTTATGAATCTTGACTCTTGACAAATGCATCTTTTCTTTTATGTACACTGAGAGCATTTGCACCAAGATAAATTCCTTGTGTGTCCAGTCACACTTGGCCAATAAAGAATTCTATTTCTATTCTATTCAGTTGTCAAGCATCCAAATGAGAATCACATGACCATGAAGATGCTGCAATGATCATAAGTGTGGAAAAATGGTCATAAGTCACTTTTTTCAGTGCTATTGTAAGTTCAAACGATCACTAAATGAACCGTTGCAAGTTGAGGACTACCTGTATTTTTAAAAGTTCTAAAAATCTCCTACACTATAATATTGATCCCAGTTCTATGGTACATGGTAATTTTATAAACAAAGCCTACAAATGTTGGTTATGACTTATTTGTATGAATATTGAAGCTAGCTGACGTACACATCAATCACTTGGGCAGGATTCTTGACAAAAGCCTTTTACATTTGTTGAGCTCATTGTAATATCAAATTGAAACATAATTTAATTCTGACTTCTTTTTCAATGATGTTGCAATTTGTTACTATTTTTGTGCAGTGATTATGATATGTAAGTAGAGATAGTGAAATAGTTAATTTCCTTCCTTTCTTCCTCCTCTCCCTCTGTCTGAACCTTTTGGCGATGTCCTTTAAAGCAAGTAGGAATATACTGTAATATGGATCCAGCAGTTCTTTAAGGCAGTCCTACCTTTTCCCAGAATGGCCTAGCAATTATGGGCAGCAACCCCCCATTCTCAGGAAAAGCAAAGCAAAGCAGCTTTAAAGAGAAGGATAAAGGCTTGTCTCTTTATTTCAGTATCTGTCCACTGCAGAATGATTTAAACTGCTGCATGTTTTGTGCCCCAATTAGAACACGTAATTAGATTTTTAGGCTATTATTTGATATGTTTTCTTCAGTCTAGCATATTTTACATAACCATAATCACATTATAATGAATTAGTTCAAACATAGGACTTTCCTCTCAAGACTTCTTGTATTCCTAAAGCTGCCTTTCTACTGAAATGTCAATAAGAAACCTGTTCCTCTGATCAGCAGGTTAGCAGTAAAGAAGACTTTTCATCTGGTCCTTACAGATTTGAAAATAATATCATCTGATAAGGAAAGTTGCTTTTATTCATTATAAAGGATCATTTTTAGGAAACGATGCTGTGGAGGGGACACGACAAATCCTCATCTTTGACTTGTATTCCTACATTAATGTGAAGTTTTACACGAGTAATTCAAAGGAAATGGATTTGGAGAGAAAGACTAACCCTTCAAATAAATATCTTCTTCCTTTGCCCCTATTGTCAGCAGCCCTTAAAATACCCCCCTACTGCCATGAATAGGTCAGATTTAAAGCCTAAGTGCAGTTTTTAAATTACTACTTGCTACTCCCCTCTCCAAAGTTGTGACCCTATTTTCTGGTGAAAAAACAGCCCCACAGTGCAACCCCAGTTTAAGGCTGTGCATTTTCAGCATTTTAGGAATTTTGGCTATATATACACGGAGCTTAAGATTATGCTCTAGAGAAATGCATCAGAAATCTCAGCCCTGCTCACTAATTAGATATAATCTCCAATGGACTTGTTTAGACCAATTTGGAAAACAAAAACAGAAGAGACTCCAGAAATCAAAATCAGACAACTGGAGTAAGAGGCTACATACCTTACAGATTTCTGTATATTGGTGTAGTCTATACCCTGGCAATTGTAGGAAGTGTGCATGTTTAAGACCATAGAAAGAACAGATTGGATACTTAAACAGCATTCTTAAAGAATTAATCTCAGAAAATATCAACACATTACCCATTGCATTTTAATATTTAAAAAGTCAAGGCTCACATTTAAAATTGGAAAAAAAGAGGGACTTATTGCAAGTGACAATAATGTATTATTCTCTGGGCTGGGTACAATTCCTTTAAGAGGTTCCATGCCTCACACATAACTTTAAGAAGTAGTAAACATGATCCATTTCATGAATGGTGCAACCAAGGAACCTTACTTGATTGAGCTGCTGAATGATCAGCTCTACTTCTTTAAAAATGCTCATGATATGCAAACCTGTACCTGTTATAATTTCATATAGATAAACTGCAAAGTATTTAATAACACCTAATGAAATATGACATGATTGTGTCCTATTCTTCATTGAAGGACTATTTACTTAATTGGGTTTAATAATGGTACTTAAAGAGAAAGTCATTAAAATGATTTTACATCCATGGCAATGTGACTTGGCGGTATTGATTTTATCCCTCTAAAACAAATGACAAAATTAATTTGGCATCATTGGAGTGACATGCCATTGTGATTAAATAAACTTTTTTGACGAGCACGGAAGGATGTTACAGTCTTGGCTGGAAGTTACTGAATACATTTAAAGTTAAGCATTGGAAAACGAAAGTCTGCCATTTCATGATTCTTCTTTGTTGCCATGTAGAAACTAAAATCTGAAAGGTCATCCAATTACATATTTTAATGAAATCCTGCTGAGATACTGAAGCCAGGTGCAAAGGGAAGATAAGGTGGAATAGTGTCCTAGACTAGGTGGTAAAAAGAGATCCAAAGAGGGCATTTCTGTCAGGATTTATTGAGAACAAAAGAATCTTAATTAAAATGTTGATTTTTATATTGACTTTCATTCCCAAAATAGTCCCTGTGTCTGTTTTGCTTTGTGGATTGGGTCACATTGCCTCCAATGTTTCTCTTCCAATTTATTTCAAGCATTCTTGAATGGAACTGATTTTCTGGATTCCTTTCAACTTGCTTGCAAACCTACTTTTGGAACAATTAGCTGCTTTGATTGCTCTTTGAGATGAGTTATGCTGTGAGAGGAATATGAACCTGTTACTTTTTGTGATTATTGAAAGGTGCTGAGACATTAACCATGATAATCCAACTGGAGAGCTGTCCTAGTCAGGATGCGGAAAGTCTATATTATTTGCACAATAAATTCCAGAAGATTATGCTAAGGGATTATAGCACTTCCTTATGGTCCCTTAGATCTTTGGTTTGTTCCCTGTGCTTGTATATGCATATGTGTATCCATCCATCCATCCATCCATCCATCCATCCATCCATCCATCCATCCATCCATCCAAACTTCATATCAGTGACAATTCAGACTGCTTTTTCAATTATCTCATCTTAAGGGTGATTATGTATGTGTGTACATATGCATATATGTATATGCATATGCATACACATACATAATCACCCTTAAGATGAGATAGTTAAAAAAGTGATCTGAATTGTCATTGATATGAAGTTTATATCCAGTTCTTTGTCTTATTATCTACTCAGATGAGGTGGCTGGTGTTCTAAATCCATGTTTCTCAAACTTGGCACCTTTAAGAATTCCCCAGCCAGCCATTCCCCATAAAGTCTACGTATCCTAAAGTTGCCAAGTTTGAGAAAGACTGTTGTAAACCAAAGATTGAAGAGGATTAAGTCCATATTTCCATGTTATATTTTTTTATTTGAAGGTTATATAAAAGAAATGGTTTTCAATAAAGTATGAAAGCAAAAGAAATACCTCAGTAAAGTATTCTGGAGAGGAATTATTGTGTTTATTTTGTAATAAAATGGTTGATAGGTATATTGATCAAATTGTCCTTAGAGTTTGTTCATAAATGGAGCCTAACAGGAAAGGACATAGGAACTCAACCCCTTTGTATATTTTAGTGTGTATGTTTGTGTGTTCGTGCATGCACATATATACATATGCACAAATATGTGCACATATTCATAAGCATACACACAAACCTATATACAGTACATATAAATATACATACGCACATACACTGAATAGAGCAGAATAATTGACAAGTTATAGCAGCAGCATAATTTGACTGAATATAGTAGCACATTAGTGTGGTAGCTGTGGCAGAACTGTGAGGTAATGAAGGTAGTACTATGAAGAAAATAGCTTGTAGGACATAGGCGAAAAGAAATTGTGTTCTTTGAATAAGATTTACTCTTGATGTATTACTGTGCTGGGTGTTATCTCTAAACTCTGTTGCTTCCTAGCACTGTTTCTATCCCCTAGTGTTTTAATCAACATTCTTTATGTATAATGTTTCTGTGGTTGTTCTGGTAGCTTATTTCTCCTGGGAAAGTTAATTCATTTGAAGTGGAATAATTTGGTTGCCTTCACTATCACCATTTTTTATAGTTCAGGTATAAGTGTTACAGCAGCCTATAGCATCCCTGGCTCTTTGTTCATTAAATACATTAAACATTAGGGGAAACTTAACAAAACATCTACCATGGAGCTATTTAAGAACAAGAAGCATAGTTCATTTTGAAAGGATGCAAAGATTTGCAATTAAAACAAAACAAAAAATGCATCATAGGAAATCACATTGTTAAGGTTAGGGATAAAAACATTAGACAAATTAGACAATTTGTTTAATAGCAGTAGATTCTCCTTGTCTAAAGCAGGGCTGTCAAAATCCTGGCCCATGGGCCAGATGCATCACTCACTGGCCACCCCCCCACCAGTTTAGGGAAGGGGAAAAAGTCCCAATATGTAATGTGATGCCACTGTGACCACATTAGTTTGACATCCCTGGTCTAAAGTTTTTAGCACAAGAAAAACTACTGATATTAAATAAATCAGAATAAAGCAAAAGAAATACAGGGAGGTTTTTTTCTTGAAAAAAGAACTATTTTAAAAAATTAGGGATAAATTACAATCTTAATGCAATATTAGAAGCAGGCAGAGAAGAAAATGAAAGCTATTCAACCCAAATTCCACAGTATAATTTAGGATAGAAAGCTCCAGAGACTAATAAGCTGTGTTATAAGGTTTACCTTCCATCATTTCACACTGATAAACTGACAAACTATTGTGACATTTGACCAAGTAAAATAAGAGTAGTATAAGCTCTAAGAGAAGAAATTGCATTTATGACCCCAGACAAGTTTTCTAGAATAATTGGAATTGCAAATCCAGTCGAACTTTAAGCCATTTTGATGCAATAAGTATTAACTCTAAGCCATATTGATACAATAAGTGTTAAGAGATCATAACATTCATAAACAGAAACAGGAACCTTAGCAACTGCATGAAATACATTGTTCATTGTGCCTTTTTATTTTTCACAATTTCATTGTGCTGAAGTAATTACCAAAGGAAATAAAAATACTGTACTGGAAAAATGCCTGATATAATAATATGACTTCAACAAATTCTTTTCAACAGAAAGAAGGAATTTAATTCGGCTTCATGAGTCACCTTGTATTGTCTTGTAGCTTAATATTGATGGAGATTCTCAGTCATCCAGGTCATGGTTATCCCAAATGTGCTTTTTGAAGAGGCAACTAGACTTTCTGGTTTTACTTTGAAGACATTTCACTTCTCATCCAAGAAGCTTCCTCAGCTCTTCCCCATCATCCAATCAAAGCTGAAGAAGCTTCTTGGATGAGAAGTAAAATGTCTTCAAGGAAAAAACAGCAAGTCCAGTTGCCTCTTGAAAAAGTACCTTTGGAATTGCCTTGTAGCTTCTTTGACATTTGCAAAAGCTGGAGGAGCATTGGAATAGAAGGAAGCAAAGCAAAGTGAACTGTCCTAGAACAGGCACAGGCTAACCAAAACGATAAAATAATCTACTTTCATCAAAAAGCCAAAGTCTAGACAAAAACAAATGTAGAGAACCAACAATGAAGACTAGGCAAGTAAACCAGAAAAACTGTATATAAAACACACAACAGATGTCAAATCTAAAGATTAATTTATTGAAAAGTAATATTTTATGCACAATTAAATGAAAAATGATAAATTATTATGGTTAGGATCTTAAAATCATAGCTTTCTAATCCTTTTTTTACCCCACAGGGAGAGAAAAAAAGGGTCCACAAAGCCTCAAAGTAGGTTTGATGCATTGAGTGATTTTAATGCTTAATATATTAAATTAATACAATTTTTCAAACTGAAGTATAGATGGATGGTACATATAGAGGCATGAAGTTGAGCAACCCAGGAGACTTACTACTGAACAATAATGGATGAGATTGCACTGCAAGTGATGAAAAATAATGTGTGATGTGGACAGAAATGTCAACATCTGTAAAATGTATTTTTCACTCTCTAAAACTAAAACCTATGATGATATTTTGCTATTTTGAGAGTAATAGCATGTGAAAAAACAGTAGCATGTTAGGAAAACTTTGAATTTCTTCACTTTTTTTTCCTTTTTGATATTTTTTTCCTTTTTTTTAAAGCCAGGTGATTTAACCTTGCACAGTTTGGCTCAAATGGTTAATAATGTTTGAAGCAGGAATCTGCACAATATTTTAAGGGATTTGGAAGCATCACAAAGATGTATTCATGAATTATTTGCTATCTAATTTATACATCTGGGAATTAGGAACTTTCAGCAATAACCAGGAAAGAATATGAAAAAATTAAGAGAGATTTTTTGTTTTGCTTTGTTTTTTGCTTGTCAATTACCTCCTCCCCCCAAAAAGACTTGACCAATCCTCCCTTTTGCTAACTTTCACTGGTCTGAAAATTGAGCAGATTTATACTGAAAATTAATCTCACCATTTTGGGTTTTTTCTTTTCTCTTTTATTACATTTTATTATAATATAAAAAATGAAAACAAATATCAGAGAATTGGAAAAGTGGAAGAAGAAAAGGAAATGCAAGGTAAAGAAAAAACAAAACAGTGGCCTCTGACTTTTTTCAGTGCAGAACAAAGGTGGTATTCAGCAGGTTCTGACCAGTTCTGGAGAACTGGTAGCAGAAATTTTGAGTAGTTCGGAGAACCGGGAAAGACCACCTCTGATTGGAGGTTTTACAGTATCCTTCCCCTGTCACACCCTAGCCATGCCCACAGAACCGGTAGTAAAAAAATTTGAATCCCACCACAGGTGCAGAAGAATAAAAAACACAGTTACAACTTCAACATTTTGTTTTACACGTTTAGTAAGTACTACCCATTTCTATAGCAATAGATTTTATTTAAAACCTAAAATCAGGTTATATTTTTTCTGTTTTGAACATAAAGTCCAGAAATGGTTTCCAAGTGGAAGCAAAACTGGATAAGTCATTTTCTTTAATTAAAGCAGTCACTTTGCCATCTCTATAGATGTGTCCATTTTTGTACAGATAGGATTTTCAGTGCAGTCAACATACTGTATATAATTTTTAAAAAATCCAAATTTTCTTTCAAGTTGTTTATCCATAAAAGAACAAATAGTGGTTTCAATTTTATATTTGTTTTAATAATTGTTTTTATACAACAAAAATCTGGCCCAAATATTACTTTTATTTATCACAAGTCCCCAATCTCACAGTTTTTGATCACAAAATCATAGGGCTTTAAGTGTCCTTGGAGGTCATCTAGTCCAACTCTCTGCTCAAGCCAGGAGTTTTTGAGACCATCAAGGACAAATGGCTGTCCAATCTTTTCTTGAAAACCTCCAGTGATGGAGCACTCCCAACTCGGAAAGGAGGACCAAGCAGTTCCACTGATTAATTAGTCAATCTAGCTGATGATGAAGAGAGAAGGCACTAATTTGGAAAGAATTTGACAAGGTGTAATTAAGGGGGAAGAAAAACTGAAAATAAGAGATTCATATGCTTGACTAAGTATTGTTATGTTAGATTTAAAAAGTTATCTCCAAATAAAATGACTACATGCCCATAATATTTGATTTCCCGACAGTGCTGATTTTACAAAGATGACCATATATTCAGAGCATAAGAAATAAGGATAATTTATGACATGCATAAAGAAAATAGCAATCAAAAGGACAAAATGCTTGGGAAAACTAACATGTTTTAGATATAACCTCTGTCCTAGAATTTTATCCTTGAAAGCAATTACTGACATGGTAAAAACTAAAAGAAAGCTGATCTAATTTGCAGGATGATCTTCTATTTTCTTCAGCCAAGTAAAATATCACACTTCAGTCCCTGAGTGAGAAATCCAAATGAAGCCTGGTCTAGTCTCCTCCATATGATTATCACAGTTAATTATTTCTTTCTAGTCTTTTTTTTTTTGGCAAGAATAGGAATCTTAAAAAGAATTTCTATGTTCTTTAAAATATATTTTGTAAAGCTGTCGAATGTCCATGCTGATCCAAGATGCAGTGCATGGTATCTCTTGAAGGAAATGTTTTCCCACAATCCCACTTTTGGTGCTTTATGGAAAGCACCAAATGTCAAGGGTATTATCTGAAGTTAGGCAAGAAAAACAGGAAACAGATTCTGGATAAAAGAGAAGTTCTTAAAAAAAAAACCCAATGTGATTTACAATAGCAAATTCCTAAATACGATCAGAAAGGTGTCCAGACAGATTTTCCAGACAGAATTCATTGGTAACAAAATAGCAAATAAAAGTTGGTGTAAGTAAGAAAAAAAATGATGTTTGTACTAATGTGGGGTACTACTATTCTACCACGTCATTTCATTGTACCTTCTGTCTGGTTTTATCTATTCCCTTCTCTCCTTTTCAAAAAAAACATTTAGCAATTCATGAAAATAGAACATGTTCATTTTGTCTGTTGTTTTTTAATCACTATTTCCTTGGAATCCCCCCCCCCAAAAAAAGCTTCATTTTATTTCTACAAAACTTGGAAGTTACTTTTGCAAGTTATGATATTGTCTCCTTGGCTATGCTGACTAGAATTAAAGAGAAAACATTAAAAGGTGTGGAAGAGCTCCCAGTTTTTTTAAAGTTGGAAGACAGGTAACAAGAAAAATTGCAGGTTGCTCTTACCTGAACTGTAGCATTCTTGCCTGGCGGTCCAACTTCCAGTTAACTGTTTCCATGGCCTTTTATCTCCAAAGAAGGCCTATGCTACCGTTGAACATCAACAGGGTTGCTTTTCTGCAATTTCTATGAACCGATTCCTGCTTGCTTTCTAGAGAAACAAGGAACATGTTGTATTGTGTTTAGGAGCAGGGAACAAATATTACTGGGGGTTGTTACAATTTTGTAGTATAGGCCTCCTGCCACATTATATATCAAAAATCAATCCCCACTCCATGTATAAGTTATTCAATTCTGAAAATAAATCTAATTTTGTAACTGACCAATAAAATGTCTATTATTTTAATGGGTACTAGCTTGCTGAGTCAGCTTTATTTTCTTTTTTATATGATGTTATTAACATTTTAAAATGAAAAAATAAAACTATCAAAAACTAATATTTATGATAAAAAGAGGAGAGAGAAAGATATCTTTATTCCCTGCTTTTGAAGCTCAGCTGCTTTGCGCAGTGCAGCAGATTGCCGCACATCAGCTGTTGAAGCCACAGGGAGAGTGCAGGATTGCAGGAGGTGAGTAGGAAAGCCTCTGTGTATGCGCAAAGTGAGCTTTTGGTACACGCACACAAAGTATGTGCATGCGTGCAAAGCGCGCCCACCAAGCCACGCCCACTGAACCGATGGTAAACCACTTTGAAATCCACCACTGATTTAAACAGTGCTTTACCTCTAATTAAAGCCATCAATTTGGCCATCTCAACAAGTTCATCACCATCCATTCCTCCGCTGTGGGTAAATTCAAATCCACTTTTGTGCAAATAATAGTTTTGCTGTAGTTGTAGTATACAGAAACAAAGTTCCATTTATTTTTCCTCATTTGCTTATTCATGAGTCACAAAAGTTCTGGCTTAAATTGCTTATTAATCCTCAAAAATTTCTGTATTATTATATGTACTTGTCTCTGAAATGTTCAAACTATTTTACACATCCGCCGAGTATGATAAAATGCCTTTTCCCCTTTTTGTTGATTACATTTCTAAAATAAATTTGAAGTGCCATTAAAAATTCTGGACAGTTTTTCTGGTGACATGAACAGCAAAGTAAACAGCAAAGTATTAATACTTGACATAATACATTGAAAATGTACACACAAACATACAAAATTATTTTTTTTAAAGTTTACTGCAAATTAGTTACACGTTCAGTTGTTTTGTAAATTTCAGTAAGATAAGAAGGAATAATTTTCATACATACTGTACAACTTGAAGGTTCTTTCTCTACATTTGATATAACAATGCAATTTTTCAAAATATCCTACCTGAACTTGGCAATTTTGGAAGGAATATGTGTGAACATCTACATATATTTTGAGCATTGTTTAAATTTGCAAGGAAATCATTTTTTGTTCGGTGGGGGAAGGGGGATTTTAGTTTACAAATCTTTGTTCAAGGTGTTTCCTTATCTATAACATAGTTCACAATATCTGGACATAAAACCTGCAAAATAATTGCAGATAAATTATTCCCCTCTCTCTCTCTCTCCCTCTCTCTCTCTCCCTCCCTCCTTCTCCCCTCCCCCTCCTTCCCTCCCCCTCCTTCCCTCCCCCCCTCTCTTTCTGAGTCCATTTCTACATTTTTTTTCTCATGGTAACAAAAGTGCAGCCTGAACCATCTTGTCTGAAGATTTCTACTTTTTATCTACTGTATATATCCATTTTTATTAAACTTTTACAAAGCATATAAAAACTAACTAATAAAGACCAAAAGCAAGAAAAAGAGACAGCCAGAAAGTCTTATTTTGTTCAAAACATGTCTGCAGATTTCTAGATACTTCTCTGACATGCTGATTTTCTGCTGATGACTAATCCTAAAGGAATCTGGTTGAGTGCTTATAAAGATCAGATGTTAAAGTTGACCAGCACCATAATTTTGATAGAATATCTGTATGGCCCTTTATTATCTACTATAGCAAGGTATTTATTGTCCATGTATTCTGCAAAAATCAGAGACAAAAAAGCAATGCATTTGAGCTACTACTGTCTAGATCAATAGTGGCTAACCTTTTTGGCACCAAATGCTGAAACGGGAGTGCACACATACATGCTGGAAACCGGAAGAGCAGTTCCCTGACTTGTGTGCATGGGAGTGCTAGAAACCAGAAGCTTAGCTTCCTGGCATGCACATTCATGCCAGCCACCTGGTCTTCCAGTTTCTAATGTGCATCTGTGCACAAAGTCCAGCTGGCCACCATGTGCATGTGTTCCAGGGAGCTGCTGTTCTGGTTTCCGGCACTCTCACATGCATGAACACCAGCTGGCCGGTGCATGCATGCGCTCTGGAGACCTGCTTTTCTGGTTTCCAGCACTCCTGCATGTGTGAAGACCAGCTGGCTGGCACGCATACACCTGCCAGAACCTAGAACAGCAACGGGCGACAGCTGGTGTGCCTGGAGAGATGGCTCAGCATGCCGTTTCAGGCATGCATGGCATAGGTTCCCCATTACAGGCCTAGATGTTTCTTTGCCCTTTATTTTTCAATAACGTATTGAAGGAACTTTAAAAATAATTCCATCTACTTAAGATGATTTCCCATTCCAAGAAGCCACCATGGAAAATAAACAAAAAAGGTCATCATCTTGGATTTCTTCATATTGCATCAGACACATTTCCTCCTTAAGCATCTTTAAGCAGATGAGGTAATGGTGTAGAGGAATAATCATAGAATTCATTTCAATTTGTATCATATCCCTGTCAGATATCATTTGTAGGATTAGAATATAGACGACCCAGGCTGAAGTTTGTTCCTTACCTCATTTCTAGAAGCTCATTGAATAACTTTGGATCAGTCACCATTTCTAAGACACCCTACCTGCTGTTGGTTGCTGTGGGAAAATAATGGATAAACAACAAATAAATAAATAACAGCTGAAAAAATAAAACCAAAATTTCACCTCATGCAGTACAGTAGTCCCCAACCCTTATATTTTTCCAGTAAAGTAGATGTAGTTAGTTGGTGGTAGATACACTTTTGGGAAAAAGGATAGCAAAGTAAAAATTGTTAATGCATGCTATACTTTTTTCTGTGTCCAATATCAACCTAGAATATTATTGCTTATAGTTTAATAACTGGGCTGTTATATATTTTTGCTGTATTACATTATGCATGTCTTCTAAATTGTTATTATTTTTGACTACAAATTCCAGTCCTCCCTCCCTTCCTTCCGTCCAGAATTTGATTAATTGCCAAAATATGTTTAATTAAAGAAGAAATTTAATAATCCAGTTTCAGTACAGGCAGAGACAAGGAAAGAACAGCTGTTATACATTTGAAAACAGATGGTTTCTTTCTTATTTCATGTTGTGTATTGATGACAAGGAGAATTATAAAATGTTGTTATACACCACACAAAGTATTTGTCATATATGTATTTCCTGATGATTTAATGATGTCTGATCTAGAAATATATACTCAAATGTTCTCAGGAAAAGGAAGATTTTATTGATTATAGATAAGTCTCAACTATTCTTTGGGCCAAATGCATGGAGAAAATAACACAAACTTCGCTTCAATATTTGGTAAAACAAAAGCTTCATTTTTATTCCTTCCTCCGCAAGGACTCCAAGACAATAGCTAAGAAAATAATATAAAGTCAGATCTAACCCGAGTTTCCCGGAACTCGGTATTTATAATGATTTCCCCTCATTACTTTCTATTATCCATGATTGCCTTTATTACCCCTGATTACCATTATTATTTATGATTACTCATCGTAATTCAATCACATTTATCGTGGTTAATGCGAATATCTTAACCAAACAGCATTTTCAATGTACCACTCTATTATTATTATATAGAGTTTATTCCAATGAAGGAGATTGCCATTCTTCAGATCGACAGGGTTTCATTTCAAATGCATGTGTTGCGTAGTCGCGACAGGTGTCCCCCTCTATCAGGAACCAGTTTATAAAACAATATATATTTTATCACTACTTATTCCTCTATTTGTGGTCCAGGTTTATCTGGATATTTGACATGAAATTGTCTTATCAGTCTGTTAGCACATATATCTGATACTTTTACCCAGGTTGCCTCTGTTTCAGGGTACCCCTTCCATCTCACTAAGTATTGCAACACTTTTCTATGTATCCGGGAATATAGGACTTGGTCAATTTCATCATGTGTCTTTAGCTAGTACAGATTCTTCAAGTTGAGGTATATTAATGTGTTCTACAGGCTTCAGTAAACTAGTATGAAACACAGGATGTATTTGGTGTAACCGTGGTGGTAGTTTAAGTTTTACAGTTACGGGGTTTATCACTCTCGTAATTTGGAAAGGTCCAATATATTTTGGTCCTAATTTGAGACTATTTAAGTGTAATTTTATATATTTAGTTCATAAGTACACATAATCTCCAGGTTGGAATGTTTTATACTCTTTTCTTTTCTTGTCTGCTTATTGTTTGTATTCTAGTGCTGTTTTATTGAGTCTCTTTTACTTTATCACAACTATCCTGTACTTTTTTCGACCACATTTTGACACTCATAGGATGTTGATCATCACACTGTAAATCGGGGATTGGAACAAATTCTATCCCATTTACTATTTGGAATGGGCTATATCCTGTGCTTTCATGTATGGCATTGTTATATGCTACTTCAGCAAATGGCAGTAAATTAGCCCATTCTCGCTGTTGATAAGAGACGTATGATCTCAAATATCTCTCAATCATCGCATTGGCTCTTTCAGAAGCCCCATTAGTGCTGGGTTGGTATGCAGAGCTAAGACCTTGAGAAGATTCTAAAAGACGTACAAATGCTCTCCAAAAATCGTGCCGTGGATTGCACACCCCTATCTGAAATTATTCTCCTGGGTGTGCCATGCAGTCGATATACGTGTTTTATAAATAGGTTTGCTAATTTTGTTGCGGAAGGTAATCCTTTACATGGTATGAAGTGAGCTTGTTTTGAAAACAAGTCTATGATAGTCCAGATTACTGTATATCCATTACTGCTGGGCAACTCTACAATAAAGTCCATGGCTATGTCTTGCCATGGCCGGTTGGGATCTGATACAGTTTGCAATAGTTCTAAAGGTTTTCCTACTCGTGGTTTCACAGTAGCGCAAACGTGGCATTCTTTAATGCACTGTTCAATTTCTGATCTCATATGTGGCCACCAAAACTGCTGCCTTACCAATTGTAGTGTTTTCAAAAATCCAAAGTGTCCAGCCTGCCGAACATCATGATATTGGGATAATATTTTTTTTCTATAGCTCGATGGAACATATATTTTATCCCCTCTCCAATACAACCCATCTTTATATAAACAGGCAGTGTCATTGGTTTTTATCCATACATCCGTTCTTGTAGCCTCTTGTAATTACTTTTTGGTTATCTCTTTTGTTGTCAACACCTGAATGTATTCGATCAGCATTCCCACAGAGATCATGGGTTGAATAACTTCATCTCTAGATGAATTGTATTGAGGTAGTTGAGACAGTGCATCCACCGTGAAGTTTTTACCTCCTGGAACATATCGCAAGAGGAAATCAAAATGTTTAAAATACAAAGCCCATCTTACTTGTTTAGGGGACAGTTTTCTCGGTTTTGGTAATGCTTGCAAATTTTTATGATCTGTCCACACTTCAAATTTTTATTTTAACCCTTCTAATAGGTGTTGTCATGTCCTACGTGCCCATTTTACAGCAAAAGCCTCTTTTTCCCAAATAGCCCACCTTCGCTCTGTGGTTGTAAATTTTTATGATGTATATGCACATGGCTGTAATTGTCCATCTAGGTTACACTGTAATAGGGCAGCTCCCACAGCCACATCACTTGCATCAGCTTGTACTACAAAACTTTTAGTTGTACTAGGATGTTTTAAAATGGGCTCTTGAGCAAATAAGGCCTTTACGTTGTCAAATGCTTGCTGATACTCCTGTGACCACACAATGGGTTGGCTGGGTCTGGGTTTTGGTGATTGATGTTTAGTTTTTAACAATTCTGTTAGTGGTAAAGTGATTTGTGTGAATTTAGGAATAAACTGCCGATAAAAGTTCACAAATCCTAGAAAACTTTGTAATTGTTTTCATGTTTTTGGTTCTTTCCAGTCAACTATGGCTCTGACTTTATTGGAATCCATCTCTATTCCTTTTTTTGATATTCTGTACCCCAAATAATCCAACGATGTGCAGTGAAACTCGTACTTCGAGAGTTTCACATACAACTTAGCATCAAGTAATTTTTTTCAGAACTTTTCTCACTAAGGCCACATGCTCCTCCATTGTTTTAGTATAAATCAAGATATCATCTAGGTATACTAAAATGCCACAATATAAATGTTCTTGTAATACTTCATTTATGAGTTGCATGAAGACAGCGGGTGCTCCTTGCAGCCCAAATGGCATAACATTAAACTAGAAACTTCCAAGGGGGCAATTAAAAGTGGTTTTCCATTGATCCCCCTCTCGTATCCGAACTTGATAGTAGGCTTCTCATAAATCCAATTTAGTGAAATACTTGCCAGTTGCTAAAGTTGCTAACAAATTGTTGATTAGCGGTAAGGTGTATACATTGTTTATACAAATAGTGTTGAGGCCCTGGAAGTCAACACAAAGATGTAATCCACCATCCTTTTTCTCACGAAATAAAACAGGGGCAGCTATATGTGATTTCCCGGGTTGAATAAATCATGCGCCAAATTCTTATCTATATATTGTCTCATTTCCTCCATCTCTTTTGGAGTCATGGCATACATTCTTGGTTTTGGAAACTTTGCTCCAGGCATTAAATCAATTGTGCAATCAGTTGTTCTGTGTGGTGGTAATGTTTCACACCCCATTTCGCTAAATACATTTGCCAGATCTTTATATACCTCAGGGTAAAGTATTTTCTCAGCTATAGCTGTTACAACTTCTCTATTATGCACGTATGGAGGGGACATAGGACCAACTGCAATTCGTAACTTCCAGAAACCGTCTTCCCACCATATCATGGGCTTCCATTTGTCTAACCATACCAGACTTAAAATTAGTGCCCCCTGCATCTGTGGTACTACAATAAATCATAAAGACTTCCAATGACTCCCTATCTCTACTTTGATAGGGGTTGTCATTATTGTAGCAGGACCCCCACCTAATAACGAACCATCTACTTGTTCAAAACGCATAGGTTTGGGCAGATCTTCCACTGATAACTGTAATTCATCATCCACTTTTTTACTAATTAAACATCTAGAACATCCAGTGTCGATCAATGCTCCATACTGACCCCCCAATTTTCTTTTTAGATTCTCCAATACTACTGGTATTACAAATGGTCACACGGGATTACTCACCAAATCCTCCTCCTCTGGACTGTCCACTCCACTATCGTATAGCCCTGAGACTACCCTGGGTGGTGGTTTGCCATCAGGTGTTTTCTTCTCACATCTATTTGTTATTACTTCCGTATTCATTTTTTGTGACACCCCTTGAGATCTTTCAGAGTTAACAACCCCTTTTTTTGTACCACATGGCACCTCACTACCTTGTACATTACTACTTGTGGCTCCAGGAATGTGAGCCATCTATTTTCTAACATCAGTTTCTATAGATGGACATTCCATTGCCCTATGTCCCAGACCTTGACATCAAAAACATCTTATTGGCCCCATTCCTCTACCACTACCTTTAACCTTTTCTCCCACTTTATCCCTTGCTGCTAACGCTCCTATTTGTTGTCTTCTGGGCCTGCCATATGTAGGACGGAACTCCCTTAGTCCCACATCCAATTCCACAACTGTTTTATACCATTCCCCCAGTTTCTGGGGGACCCCCCTACAAAGACAAGCCTGCCTCAATCCTTTGTTTAAACTAGATCTAAACTCCCTAATCAATAGTCTTTCTGGCCAGATGGGCAACCTAGTTGCCAATTTCCAAAATTCTTGACATACTCCACAGCAGGCCTCCCCTCCTGTTTTAATGACATTAAGGCTTCTTCATATTGATGTATCCTCGACTTATCTTCAAATTGAACTCTGAGTGCATCCAAAAACAAGCCAACACCAATCAATTCCTTTGCATGCATACTGTGCAGCTCTGCCACCCAATCGGCAGCATCACCTGTTAACATTGTAGTTATCACTACTATAATAGACCACTGAGAAGGAATTTGAATATAATTATATGTCAAGAATTGCCATAGCCAAACCTCTAAGCATAATCTTTGAAAAATCTTTCAGAACCAGCTCCTTGCCTAACCTATGGTCACAAGCCACAGTCATCCCCATCTTCAAAAAGGGAGACCCAAGCCTAGTTGAAAATTACAGGCCAATCTCCTTATGCTGCGTCACCTGTAAAGTCATGGAATCAATTATTAACCAATCCATCATCCTTCACTTAGAGACAAATAACCTACTCTCCAATAAACAATTTGGTTTCAGAAAAAAACTATCCTGTAATCTGCAACTCTTACACTGCAAAAACATATGGACGACACAACTCGACCAGGGCAAAGCAATAGACGCAATCTACATAGACTTCTGTAAAGCCTTTGATTCAGTGGTACACGACAAACTACTCCTAAAAATAAAATCCTATGGTATCTCTGCACAACTGAATAACTGGATAGAAGCATTCCTGTCAAACAGACAAGAAATGGTCAAAATCGGGAGCGTACTATCAAATCCAGTACCTGTCAATAGTGGTGTTCCCCAAGGCAGTGTTCTAGGACCAACTCTCTTCATACTCTACATAAACGACCTCTGTGATCATATTAAGAGCAATTGCGTTCTCTTCGCTGATGATGTAAAGCTGTTCAATACCACAGACAATACTGCTACCCTACAAAAGATCTTGACTATGTATCAGAGTGGTCAAACAAATGGCAACTTCAAATCTCAACAAATAAATGCTCTGTCTTACATATTGGCAAAAAAATCAGAAAATAAAATACAAGCTGAATAGTCAAGATCTTGTTGATGACTCAAGCTCTGTAAAGGACCTTGGAATACTCACCTCTAATGATCTAAGTGCTAGAGCCCACTGCAACTACATAGCCAAAAAGGCATTAAGAGTTGTTAACCTAATCCTACGTAGCTTTTTCTCTGGTAATATCACACTACTAACCAGAGCATACAAAACATTTGCTAGACCAATACTCGAATACAGTTCATCAGTCTGGAACCCACACTACGTATCTGATATTAGCACAATTGAGAAAGTCCAGAAATATTTCACAAGAAGAGTTCTCCACTCCTCTACTCGTTGTAGAATACCTTATGCCACCAGACTTGAAATTCTAGAACTTGAAAACCTTGAATTACGCCGTCTTCGGTCTGACTTAAGCATGGTATATAAAATCATACATTGCAATGTCCTACCTGTCAATGAATACTTCAGCTTCAACCATAACAACACAAGAGCACACAATAGATACAAACTCAAAGTAAACCGCACCAAACTTGATTGCAGGAAATACGACTTCAGCAATAGAGTGGTCAATGTCTGGAATACTCTACCCGACTCTGTAGTTTTTTCCCCAAACCCCAAAAACTTTAACCTTAGACTGTCTACTATTGACCTCACCCCTTTCCTAAGAGGTCTGTAGGGGGCGTGCATAAGCGCACCAACGTGCCTACCGTCCCTGTCCTATTGTTTCTCCTATTCTTTTATTTTTCTTATATGTACCCATTTCATGTATTCACAACTATGTATACATTTATACTTATTATCTTGTAAACAATTGGCAAATCAAATAAATAAAATAAATAAATAAATAAATAAATAAATTCTAGGTGGTTCACAACTTGGCTTAAAAATAATGCTAACCTATCAGGGTTCCCATCAAATGAGGTGCTTATAGGAGGTGGACCCCAAACCATTCTTTGGGGCCAATATCCAGATGTGCCTGATGGACCCCAGGATGGAACTGCTTGTCTGCTGCCCATCTGCACATCCCTAAATTTAGCCCCGGAACCTACCGGCTTAGAGGTTTTACTCCGAGTTCCTGATACTCCTACTACCTCTGCTAATGACTCTGAATACCTCTGCTATTTCTGTAGAAAATGCTCCCTCCGACCACCTACTCATATCCCTGCTATCTCTGGCACTAGAACTAAAGAAAGATGTGTCTTCCATCCTAAGTCCCCTCCCTGGACTGTCCCAAACGTTCCAGAGAGTAGACTCACGAATACTTAGTTCACCATACTTGACACGGAGCAATTCCAACGTACTAGCATTTAAACTGGTGGTAGAAGTACTCCACTCGTCCTCATCAGCAATCCATCATTCCCTCCATTTTTCAAACGTCCTGGAGGGCAGCAGCATAAAAGTGGGAGGCTTCCCTTGTGAAACCTTCACTGTCATATCGTCCCTCAACTCCAATCCCAACTTCTGTTCCTTCCGGATTTTCAGCTGTACCATGGGCTGAGAATCTTCTTCACATCTCGCGTTGTCTGTTTGTCCACTTTCCTCAGACACAACATTATCAGCCAATTGGATTGAGGGCTGATCAGGCAATACACCAGCCCCGCCAATGGCAGTGTCTG
Organism: Notechis scutatus; assembly: GCF_049901735.1. Classification (NCBI taxonomy): domain Eukaryota; kingdom Metazoa; phylum Chordata; class Lepidosauria; order Squamata; family Elapidae; genus Notechis; species Notechis scutatus. The sequence continues at coordinate 254,588,437 of NC_142009.1, read as the reverse complement.
CCTCCACCTCCAAAACATCTTCCAAACCACCTTCAGCCATAATATCACAGATGACGAGATAATATAGGACGTGAGATCTGACTTTCCTCTCAACTACTCTTTGGGCCAAATGCGGGGAGAAAATAACACAAAGTTCGCTTCAATATTTGGTAAAACAAAAATTTCATTTTTATTCCTTCCTCTGCAAGGACTCCAAGACAATAGCTAAGCAAATAATATAAAGTCAGATCTAACCTGAGTTTCCCGGAACTCAGTATTTATAATGATTTTCCCTCATTACTCTCTATTACCCATGATTGCCTTTATTACCCTTGATTACCATAATTATTTATGATTACTCATCGTAATTCAATCACATTTATTGTGGTTAATGCACATATCTTAACCAAACAGCATTTTCAATATACCGTGCTATTATTATTATATAAAGTTTATTCCGATGAAGGAGATTGCCATTCCTCAGATCGACTGGGTTTTGTTTCAAACGCATGTGTTGCGTAGTTGCGACAATAAGTCTAAGTGCTATTGCTATTGCTACCCAGATCCAAATAATTTTTTTCTAATGTTCTATGGGCTTTCCATTTTTAAGTAGGAATTCTTTCTCCTTTTCCTTTGAATTACTTACTTCTGTGAACTACACAACCCAGGGTTTGGTGAATTGTGGTAAAGAGATTTTATAAGTTTTATTTTCTAAGATGTTATGTTTTGTAATGAAAAGAAAATAAATATTTATGAATATTGTGTAGCCAACCAAGTGGAGTTTGCATGCATACAGGACTTTGACATTGCCCCTAAAATACATGATTATAAACAGAAATTTAGTAATTATTTATTATAGTGATCAGGACTACTTTTCAGGTGCAGTGCTTGGAAACTAAGCAATACTGTTTCATTGTAAAGCAAATGTTTCTAATTCTCTAGAACAGCTACCTAGAAAAAGTGCTTTAGGCAACTTTATTCATTATGTAAGTGCAATATTAAAATATAATTGTGTTTCTGAGGTATGTGGAGAGCTGTGTATGGAATAGATTCAAATTTTCATCATGTCTTGTTACTAGCTAATTTGCTGATACAGTCTAAATTAGATTTTGTAGATTTGACAAAACTGCCTTCTCATTTTCAGTTTATGTGCACTGCAATGAAATGTATTTATCTTGTTATTCCAGAAACGGAAGCTTTCCAAGGTAGAAAACGACTAAGGTTAATAGTTTCCCTGTGTATTTTGCTTTTCATAGCAAAATATTATAAAAGCTACCTGGAACATTCATAAATTGCATTCTATCAACATTCAATGCATTCTGGAAAGTTGATCTAAACAGATTAATCTAGTGTTCATATTCTCTTTCTTTTCGGATATAGTATCTGGGGGGATAAATATATGTTTATGTTGTGGAATTTCATATGGCAATTCATTTTCTCTCAGCAAGTCCCATATCATTTGAGCAGACCTCAATGTGCATGCATACACTACATGCATATACTGTATGTTTGTCCACATAATTTATCATGCAGCTTCCTGAGCTTAAATAATTATAGTAGTTTCTTAATTTCTTCCCTGAAAATGCATAGGGATCTGGAAGTAAAAGTTCAGCACATCTAAAGGGCAGCAAGCTGTGGATAGCTTTGCTTATTTCTCAATAAAATGAGATGGCTGTATATGCAGATACAGGTGAAGACACCTGGGATCAGCTTCTGAAGCAGCTGCATGAGTCTTAGAAAAGCTGTAGCTACAGTATTGATAGTTATAAAGCAGGGGTTCAAACTTGATTTCATTGAGGGCTGCATTAGAGTTGTGCTTAACTTTAGGGGGCTGGGGCCATAGCCAGGGTGGGCGTGGCCAGCTCGATGTCACTCATCGAGGCTCCATTTTCACTGGCAGAGGCTACAGGAGTCTGTCACAGCCGAAAATGGAGCTGGGAGGGCTGCATGTGCCCCTCCTGAGCTCTGTTTTTGCTGGTAGAAGTACTGCAGGCCAGTCCTTCACTGTTTCCAGGGTGGCTCTGTGGGCCAGATCTAAACACCCTGCAGGCCATATCCAGCTTGCGGGCTTTGAGTTTGACACCCCTGTTATAAAGCGTCTGCGCATTGTGAAGCAACATGTTTAAATGATTTGCACACTCATAGTTTTTTATATAGTTACATTATACTACTTATGAGTTATATACTGCTTCATAGTGTTTTACAGCCCTCTCTAAGTGGATTTACAGAGTAAGCAGATTGCCCCCAACAGCCTGGGTCTTCATTTTACCAAACTTGGAAGGATGGTAAGCTAAGTCAACCTTGAACTGGTCACAATTGAACTCCTAGGAGTGGGCAGAGTTAGTTTGCAATCCTGCATTCTAACTATTGTGTCATATATAGTGATATAGTGAGCCACGATGGCACAGTGATTAGAATGCAGTACTGGAGGCTACTTCTGCTGCCTGCCGGCTGCCTGCAATTTGGCAGTTCGAATCTCATGAGACTCAAGTTTGACTCAGCCTTCCATCCTTCTGAAGGTTGGTAAAATGAGGACCCCAATTGCTGGGGCCAATATGCTGACTCTCTAAACTGTTTAGTGAGGACTGTAAAGCACCATGAAGCACTATATAAGTCTAAGTGCTATTGCTATTTTATGAACTGTAAACATTTTTAAAATTGTACACACACACACACACACACACACACACACACACACACTGTGTATGATCCCAATTACCATCATTAAGCAAGGACTACCTCATTTTTGTTAATTGCAATAGAAAATTATAGCCTAAATTGTGAAATGGCAGTGTAATGTATTAAAATTTATCTTGATTTCACAGTTTGGTCCAGATGCATTAGCAATATTCCTAGTATGTAGCATATTATTAGTATTAGTATGTGTTTTGGTTGAGTCTAATAATCAAAAATTACTAAACTTGATATTAGTTATTTACAAAAATTCTGAAGGATTATCCTATATTGTTAAGTCTATTTTATCTTAAAGATTATTTAAAAGAACAATCATTTAATTCAACATTTTTTCATACTTATTAGAGTAATGTTTTAGAGTTGTCTAACAATTGATTTTGGAAAGTGTAAAATTGTTGAGGAGCCATCTACTGTTATAAAACTGGCTTGTCTCCTTATTGCTTCCTTTCTTTTAAAATTCTTATATTTGTTAATATGGGTTTTATAAACCAATATTTCAAATATGTCAATATATGGTACTCTAAGATAGTGGTCGCCAATCAGTGGGCCGGGACCACTGGTGGTCCATGAGAAAATTTTGGTGGTCCGCAGAGAAATGTCCCCCCAAAGCAATTAATCCAGGCTGGGCAGGAACACAAGGCTGCACTGCCCACATGGCCCATGGGAACACAAGGCTTTCATCACTTGCATTGTGAACAACATGAGGTAGTGAGGGAAGGGGGGAAAGGGCGGAGGGGGAACTTGCCCCATTCGCCCCTCGTCCCTGGCCTGGTCACCGGGCTGCTTCTTTCCGCTTCTTTCTTTCTTCTTCTGCTTTTGGCTGCATGCAAGGAAAGCAACTAAAGGCTTTCTTTCTCTCCCCAAAACTCCTCCAGAAATGAATCATTGGGACCCTGCAAGCCTCCTGCTCCAAGACGCTGTGCCGGAAAAGACTCATTTCTGGCAGAGTTTGGGGAGAGTAAGAAAGATTTCTGCTGCTTCTGCTGTTTTCCTTGCATGAAGCCAAAAGTCTCTCTCTCTCTCCCCCTGAGAACGGAGCTGGAAATGGTATCCTGTGATCCCAAATAAAGAATGATTGATTGGTAGGAAAACAGGGTGGGGAATTTTCCTGCAAACTTTTTTGGAGATTTTCCCCAGGGTCTCTGCTGCTTTCTGCAGAGACCTTTGGAAAACGTCAAGCCACTATCAGTCAAAATTTATATTAGTGGTCCGCGGGATTTAAAATGATGTGTTTTGTAGTCCCTGAGGTCCAAAAGGTTGGCGACCCCTGCTCTAAGAAATTGATTTTTTGAGCATGGAGATATATATGGAAATGACTGTGCAACTTTTCATTAATTCTGGGATCAGAAGTATGTGGTTTGGTATTTGTTTATATCCTGGTTCTTTACTGATGTAATAGAAGTCCAATCAGGGGTGGGATTCTACAGGTTCGCATCTATTCGCTAGAACTGGTTGTTAACATTCTAAGCAGTTCAGAGAACTGGTTGATAGAAGAAATTACTGGGCTAATCCTGTAAGGAAGGCAGGAAGGAAACATTCTGGTGTTGCTTACAGAAACTGCCTCTCCGTTAACCCTTATTACATTCTTGGCAGGACTAGACTTCCTGTCTCAGGAACTTATCTGGAATTTTTTCCCCTTCCTTTCCTGGTACTTTGCTTGTGTGGAGTGACCATTCAAAGTTACAATGGCACTGAAAAAAGTGACATGACCATTTTTCACACTTATGACTATTGCAGCATCCCCACAGTCATGAGAGGCTAGGCGAGGAGATGCATGCCTTGATGTGAGTGATGTTGAATTGGCCACACACAGCCAGTTACATTACCACCAAGCCACGCCCACCAACTAAGCCATGCCCACAGAACCGGTTGTTAAAAAAAATTGAATCCCACCCCTGAGTCCGATCCATATTACTTTGTGGCCCCAAAGTTTAACTGTGTGTTTAAATATTCAATTGAGTGATTATCCATCTGTGATATTATAGAACAAAGCCGAATGCCATACATATATATATATATATATATATATATATATATATATATATATAGAGAGAGAGAGAGAGAGAGAGAGAGAGAGAGAGAGAGAGAGAGAGAGAGAGAGAGAGAGAGATAGTACTTACATGTATGGTATTCAGCTTTGTTGGGTATTTTCCCACGTTATTATAGTTGTGCTTTTAAAGTTGTAGCAACATTTCGGCAGAATTTCATCTGCCATTGATATCAATACAGAAGCCTGATGATGGCAGATGAGATTCTGCCGAAACGTTGCTACAACTTTAAAAGCACAACTATAATGATGTGGGAAAATACCCAAACAAAGCTGAATACTATATATATGTGTGTGTGTGTGTGTGTGTGTGTGTGTGTGTGTGTGTGTGTGTGTGTATCCTCTTTTTTCTTTCTTTGTGCTTCACTTTTTCTTGCTACATTTTGTCTTGTTTTCCCTGTCTTCTTTGTACAAAAGCAATAAATTAAAAAGAAAAAAATCATTTTGTGTTAACAAGAATATTGAATTCAGAAAATGCTACATGTCATCCCTTTCAGACAGAATGATCAACAAAAGGTACAGAAGGGAGTTCAGGAATGCTGATTATTATTATAGGGTAGAATAACATTTGTCTGCAATGTTGTCTGAATGCATCTATTCCATTAAGAGGAGGTAAGCATCCTGTCTCTCCTGGAGGAAAAAAGATGGCAAGAACTCTGGAGGATAAGATGCAGGTGCATTAGCCATATATTGATTGAAAGAGAGACCTCCCAATAGAGGAACCAATGTGTTTTAGGCAAATTCTGCAGGAAGTAATAATTCAGTTTTCTTGGGGGTAAGAAACTTGGCAGTACAAATATCATTTGAAAAAGGTATTCATTTTTTCCAATTATTCATTAAGATTCCAGATGATAAAGGGATGACAAATGACATTGAATGTCCAGTCAATAGAAAAAGGCTTTCAAAATTTGGATGTAAATTGAGAATTTTTATCTAAAATCAAATGATTGATTAAGTACTTGGATTAAAAATGAAAATCTTATGCAGTCCCTTGAGCTGACAGTAGTTGCTTGCAAGGAACAAAATATACCATCTTGGTAAACCAATCTGCTATGATTGAAATTGTTGTGAATGCTCCAACACTGGGGCATTTCAAGAAGAGATTGGACAATAATTTGTCTGAAATAGTATAGGGTTTCCTGCCTGAGCAGAGGGTTGGACTAGAAGACCTCCAAAGTCCCTTCCAACACTGCTATTTTATTCTATTCTAAATAATTTGGTTAACTTGTGCAGTTGCAAGATCAATAATAACATCTACAGGAACTCTGTCCTACATTCCAGGAAGGTAGGGGAATAGCTGGAGCAAACCGACTGAGCCACTCATAATAGTCTTAGTCTATCAAAAGACATGACAAAATGAAACATAGTATTTGATATTCATTCTTAGTCTGTAAGGCTACAGGTGAAACTCAAAAAATTAGAATATCGTGCAAAAGTTCATTTATTTCAGTAATGCAACTTAAAAGGTGAACCTAATATATGAGATAGACTCATTACATGCAAAGCAAGATAGTTCAAGCCGTGATTTGTCATAATTGAGATGATTATGGCTTACAGCTCATGAAAACTGCAAATCCACAATCTCAGAAAATTAGAATATTGTGAAAAGGTTCAATATTCTAGGCTCAAAGTGTCTCACTCCAATCAGCTAAGTAAGCCATAAAACCTGCAAAGGGTTCCTGAGCCTTTAAATGGTCTGTCCTTCTGGTTCGGTAGGAATCACAATCATGGGAAAGACTGCTGACCTGACAGTTGTGCAGAAAACCATCATTGACACCCTCCATAAGGAGGGAAAGCCTCAAAAGGTAATTGCAAAAGATGTTGGATGTTCCCAAAATGCTGTATCAAAGCACATTAATAGAAAGTTATGTGGAAGGGAAAAGTGTGGAAGAAAAAGGTGCATAAGCAGCAGGGATGACCGCAGCCTGGAGAGGATAGTCAGGAAAAGGCCATTCAAAAGTGTTGAGGACTTTCACAAGGAGTGGACTGAGGAAGGAGTCAAGAGCCACCACACAGAGACGGATACTGGACATGGGCTTCAAATGTCATATTCCTCTTGTCAAGCCGCTGCTGAACAACAAACAACGTCAGAAGCGTCTGGGCTAAAGAAAAACAGACCTGTCCTCTTTTCTGATGAGAGCAACTTTTGCATCTCATTTGGAAACCAAGGACCCAGAGTCTGGAGGAAGAATGGAGAGGCACACACTGCAAGATACTTGAAGTCCAGTGTGAAGTTTCCACAATCTGTGATTTGGTGAGCCATGTCATCTGCTGGTGTTTGTCCACTGTGCTTCATTAAGTCCAGGGTCAACGTAGCTGTCTACCAGGAGATTTTGGAGCACTTCATGCTTTCTTCCGCAGACAAGGTTTATGGGGATGCTGACTTCATTTTCCAGTAGGACTTGGCACCTGCCCAAACTGCCAAAAGCACCAAAACCTGGTTCAATGACTGTGGGATTACTGTGCTTGATTGGGCAGCAAACTCGCCTGACCTGAACCCCATAGAGAATCTATGGGGCATTGCCAAGAGAAAGATGAGAGACATGAGACCAAACAATGCAGAAGAGCTGAAGGCTGCTATTGAAGCATCCTGGTCTTCCATAACACCTCAGCAGTGCCACAGGCTGATACCTTCCATGCCACGCTGCATTGAGGCAGTAATTGCTGCAAAAGGGGCCCAAACCAAGTACTGAGTACATATGCATGCTTATACTTGTCAGAGGTCCGATATTGTTCTATGTACACTCCTTGTTTTATTGATTGCATATAATATTCTAATTTTCTGAGATTGTGGATTTGGGGTTTTCATGAGCTGTAAGCCATAATCATCTCAATTATGACAAATCATGGCTTGAACTATCTTGCTTTGCATGTAATGAGTCTATCTCATATATTAGTTTCACCTTTTAAGTTACATTACTGAAATAAATGAATTTTTGCACGATATTCTAATTTTTTGAGTTTCACCTATATATCGAAACCATCCATCCATACCCTTACATATGGGACTTGTTGTGGCAAGAAAATCCAATCCAACTGATCTGCTGACTGATTCTTTCCTCTTGGTTTTCTCGAATTTCAAGGAAAGTGAGAAGTATCAAGCTTGTTCTGTGAACTAGGAACATGAAATATATAAAGATTGAAATAAGCGAACAATTGGTATCCATCTGATCTATTGTGGAATGAAGGTTTATGTCTTCTGCAAGTGCCCCAAAATCTTGTGAACTCTGCAACCTGTGCTGGATGGGTTGCTCCCTGCAAGAAATCTCTCCACTGCTACAATGCTGCTTTTATGGCTGGCAACGTTTCTTGAAAATATAGTTTGTTTGAACCAAGATAAAGAATCTGAAGTCGGCTGAAGCCTGCAGAAAAACACCTCCCAATGTTGAGGCTGAGGTATGTTTGCAAACAAATTGTCTATAAAAAAAGTCAAAGCTCAGAAAATACTGGACATCTTTCACATTTCTAGGATCCTGCCATGTGAAAATTGATTGTACTTTTGCTGAATCTCTTCATATTCCATTTGTGGAAATTATACAACCAAGTAATCCAATTGGGGAAGATCAGATACAGATTTATCCAGATTTATATTTATACAGATTTAGCAAACAGTTTGCAACTGAGAAATTGCTGATGTAAGTCGCATATAAGGATGTGTTTTCTGAAAAAAAAGCAGTATATCATTCAGGTACCTCACTATACCTTTATCTAAAATATTTATTAATTTGAAGACGACCATGGAGCAATTATCCAAACCAAAGGGCCTTATTATGTACTCATGCTTGCCATACTGGTTATCGAAAATGCTAAATATTTACAGCCTCTTTTACTAAAGTCAGATTGTAACTTTCTTTCAAATCTAATTTAATGGAAATATGCACCTTCTGATTGCAATCCACCAGATCTGAAATAAGGGGCAGTGGGTCATAGTTCCAAATGACTGTAAAATTCAGAAGTCTATAATCATACATAATTTTTAGGAATCATATATATATATATATATATATATATATATATATATATATATATATATATATATATATATATATATATATATATATATATATATATACAATATACAATATACATACAATACACATAAATAATAATAACATACACATACACATACAATACACATACAACAATACACATATATAAATATACAAATATACACATACACATACATACATAATACAATACAAATATAAATATATATATATATATTATATATATATATATATATATATATATATATATATATATATATATATATATATCTTTGGTTATTCGGGTTTTCTCCTGCGTAAGATTGGAAGTATCTCGGCAACGTTTCGATGAAGTCTCATTCATCATCTTCAGGCTTCTGTCTTCAGCTCTGTGCTTCTCAGAGTGATGTGAGCTTGCAGCTGCTTCTTCCTTTTAACTGCTAGTGGGAGTGTGACTTGATTGGGTGGGGGCTTGGCTGTGTTCTGATTGGCTGGGGGTGTGTTCTCATTGGTTGTGGGTTTGGCTGTGTTCTGATTGGTTGGGGGGTTGGCCATGTTCTGATTGGCTGGAGGTGTGTTCTGTTCAAGTGGGGGCTTGGTTGTGCTCAGGTTGGTCTTAGTTACTGGGGGATTTGAGCTGGTGAGCTGTGATCTTGCTGTTTGGCTTCGAGTTCGTGGTCATGCTGCATCTTCATGGTGGGGGTCAGTTCACTTCATGTATGGCTCAGATGGGTTTGAAGTGGGTAGTGATGCAGCTGCAGTGCGACTTCTGGTCTGTGGTCATGTCTCATCTTCTGTGTGGGTGTGAGTCTGCTTTTTACATGGAAGTGTGGTGATGGCATCTTGTGTGGCCCTCGTGGGTGTGGGTCTGGTGTCATTCATCATGTTAGGCACTCATGAGGGCGGGTTTCCAAATGGCTGGTAAGCGGGAGGTGTCATCTCTTTTATTCATGCTGTGTGGGCGTTTTCCTATCTCTATGGCTTCTCTGATTATTCTGTTGTTGAAGTGTTCGGTTTTGGAGATAGTTCTGGTATTTTTAAAGTCAATCTCATGTCCTGTGGCTTTGAGGTGTTGGACCAGGGAAGAGGTCGGTTCTTCTTTTTTGATTGAGTTCTTATGTTCTTCAATGCGTGCACTTATTCTTCTGTTAGTTTGTCCAATGTATGTGGTGGGTCAGGCGGTGCAAGGGATTTCGTATACTCCTTGGTTTTCTAACTCGATTTTGTCTTTAGGGTTTCTTAGGATGATGGATATTTTTCTGTTTGTGCAGAATGCTGTTTTAATGTTGTGTTTTTGGAGGATCTTGCTGATTTTGTCTCTAGTGCCTTTTATATATGGGAGGAGGGCTTTGCCGTTCTCTTGTTCTCTGTCTTGGATTTTGGTTGGGGTTTCTTTTTGGATTAGGTGGGTAATCTTCTTTCTTTGGAATCCATTGGCTGTTAGTACGTTGGTGAGAGTGTTTAGTTCGGTTTTTAGGTGTTGTTCATCAGCTAAGCATTTTGTTCTGGTGCTAAATGCTTAGCTGATGAACAACACCTAAAAACCGAACTAAACACTCTCACCAACGTACTAACAGCCAATGGATTCCAAAGAAAGAAGATACACATACACATACACATACACATACACATACACACACACACACACACACACACACTATATTTATAGAAAAGTAAACAAATTCTTCAGATTGTAGCCCAAAACCTATTTAAATTAGCTAAATTAAGAGTAGGTGTAGGATATTACCTTTCATCTGGAATTTGGATTGCAAGCTTTAAGAAGCTGTTATGGCCACATGAGGCAAAGTAGATGCTTCATCTCACTCCAAAGTGTCTACAAAATCTGTTAACCTTTCTAATAAAGAAGAGATTCCCATAGAATGAGACACCTGATGCTTTTTCTGACACCTTTGAAAGGAAAACAAATTATCTTTGGCTGCTGGTAGACATTCAGATTATGAGTTTGCAGTCAGTCTATGCTCAAAACTATGGGGCCATATCAGGAAACTGTAATGCAAAATCCGAAAGGTGCTTTTTCAAGAGGCAAGTGAACTTTCTGATTTTTCTTTGCTTCTCTTCCAAGAAGCTTCTTCAGCTCTGGCTGGATGGTGGAGAATGACATCTAGTTATTAGTATTCTTTTAGCGAGTAGTTAAGGCTACCTGGAGGTTTATCTGTGTCACCAGGGTCACCTGATTGGTGCAAATGGGTGTGGAGCCTTCTTGGAACTGTTGAAAGGATTCTGTTGTAGACTGGACATAGATGATGTTGTGTCCCTCACCCTCTGTTGAAAGAGGGCTTTTCAGTTTTGACATAGATGGCTCAATGGCCCCCTCTTTCAAACCAGCGGACCTCTGTGTCCAACATGTGGACTTTGCTGTCTTCAAAACAGTGACCTTTGTTTTTTGTTTTTTTAAATAGATGGGCTGCTGAATCTAATCCTGAAGGGTTTGTTCTCCTATGTTGTGCCATGCGTTTATGAATTGGTTGTTTTGTTTCCCCAATGTACAGATCTGCACATGACTCACTGCATTGTACTGCATATACCGTGTTGACTGATGACTGAGACTCTCCATAGACAGTTGTAATGCAGAATGATAATATATTTTATGGTCATTTATTTTAACTGCAGAGGCATTGTACATAACAAAAGAGGACCAGCTTGAAGAGATTGCCTATCAATTTTCTCAACTAGCACTGAGTTCTCGAATAAATGTGTGGGCAACTGAAACTGATGCACTGTAGTCTCATTTATGAGGTTAGATGATGTGCCAGATTCGTTAAAAAAGAGAAAAAAGGTTGCATTTTTGCACCAGCAGGGGTGCAAAATGAGTAACAAGGATAATAAAATGCATGTGCCTGCCTACTGACATCTGAGCACTTCTTAATTGTCTGAGTACCCCTCTGTGGAACTTTTTGGAAGGGTGCCTGCAAAATTTCCCAAAGACAAGCCTCTGCAGCAATTGGGCATTTCCTGGGGAGATGATCTTGATGTGGTTTCTTTCCAATCTCAGAAGAAGAAGCCCTAGTGCTCCACCCTAAAAGTATAAACAGAGATAATATTTTTTGGACTATAGAATCCATATAAATAGGAACAGTGAAGAGATGCAAACTGTGGAGGAGAAACAAAAAAGGATTATCTCCGTTTATACATTTACAGCAGAGATCCAGGGCTGCCTCTACTGAGACAGCTGGAAAATACCACATTAACCCTACATTTGAGGGTTAACCAAATAGTTGAGATTTACCAAATAGCTGGTAAATGGTAAATAGTAGCTAAATAGTGATAGGTGATGCTCCACTCTCTCTCTCTCACACACACAGGTCATTGTGGTTTATAGAGAGTTTTATTGGTGTTCCCAAGCAGTTCTTGTCACCCGGCCCAGAACTGTCCCAAATAAAGCCTTCCATAAGCAAACCAAGATTACTCCACTAGGCAATGGCCAACAGTCCATAAACCAAATGCAAAGCTGCAGCAGCAAATAAGTCCACTAAACCAAGTCACCAGGCAAAGTCACCAGGCAAAACTGAAAGTACTTCCACAAAAGCTCACTTATCATGAGCAGTTCAGAGGTCCAGCAGGAAGCCCGAACAAACACACAGACATAAATCAAACACATTGTTCCCAGCAAGGCCTCCCTCTGCCTGTTGTCCTAAATAGCTTCCCTGTACAGCCCATCAAGAAGGGTGGGGCCTTCTCCTGAGTAATCTGGCAGACCTCCATTTCTCTGCCCTGAGGAGTCTGAGATCCACCACAGAAGGCAGCTCCTCCCCCTCCTCTTCACCGTCGTGCAAGCTGAAACCTGTAATTCTCTTCCTGCTGGTAGTTCAGGGTCAATCATTAACCCAGTTCCCGATGTGCCAGGAATGAGCAGGCCTCTAAGGAAGAGTCAGAGGAGTCATGCGAGGGAGACATCGTATTATATGATTGAGCAATGAAGTAGTTTAAATGATTACCATTTACATACTGCAGAGGAGAGTAATGAGATTTACTTCTGAGAAAAGGTGTATAGGGTAAAGTCTCTATTTAGCATGTGCATTGTTTGTACACGGCAATTGCCTCTGCTTACTTAACAAAATAACTGAAGATGTTGTTGGCAAAATATGCAAAAGCAATCAAATTTGTGCACCTAGCATGTGCAATGTCTAATCAACAATGAATAATTTGAGCTCAAAGATTGCTAGGGGATCACAAGTGGAAAAAAAAATTGTGGGCTACGCAAATGAAGCCAGGATTTAACCTATGAAGATTCTAAGCACTAATGAATGCAATATCAGTCATTCAGGTTTACTCACCACAGGGAACTGTTCATTTAAAATGTATGCCAAAATATTATGTAGCAAATGCAATATTTAAAGAAAGAGTTAAAAAATAATGTATACACTTCTTGGGTATACCATCTTTGAGACAAATTTTATATCCAACACGTTTCTCCTGGTCTGTTTGTTATTTATGTAAGAAGCAGCCACCCATATTTCATCAACTTAACAGTAGAGGCAGAAAGATGGAAAAAATTATCATATTAAACTTCATGGGACTTAGGCAAGAGCATTTGAATGGATAATACCAGAGTTAGACAGAGATGGCTACTGCTGAAATAAAATAAAATAATAAATAAATAATGCACTTTTCCAGGGACATGCATAATACATGTGATTTAATTGGCTCTTGAATTTTTTGTATGTGTTAGCTTCTTGATTTGCTGTGATGCACTACATTTGCTGTAGTGTGCTAAATTGTGCTATGCTACAAGTGTTCAGGTGTATGGTAAATAAAAAATAAATAAAATCTAGAACCATGATGGTGAACCTATGGCACGCATGCCAGAAGTGGCACACAGAGCCATCAAGGCCAGGATGCAAGCTCCCGCCCAAAGCAGGTCTATTGCACATGCGTGCATGCTGCCCGCCTGCCAGCTGATTGTCAGGTATCTGGCGCGCATGCACAAGGGGTGGGGGGCACGGGAAACACATGCACATACGCAGAGATGCATGATGCACAGGGGGATCATGTGTGCATTCATAAAGATGTGCAACATGTGTAGGGGGTTGCCTGCGCATGCACAGGGGGCATGGCCCCCCATGTGCATTGCCTTTTGGGTGCTGACACACGAGTGTGTAAGTGTGAGTGCACGCACAATTTTTGGCACAGGAGCCCAAAACCACTGATCTAGAAGGTTGAGTAGCAGTTTTGTTTGTAAATAAAATTATTATTGATGTTTTAAAATATTTTTATTTTATTTTTATGTAGATCAGTAAAATCTGAGATAAGGTTTGGTTTCACTTTTGTTTTATTTTCCTCAACAGAACTACTTTTCTGTCTTAATTTATTTGGGTAATAGCCAGGGGTGGGGTTCAAATTTTTTAACAATCGGTTCTGTGGGTGTGGCTTAGTTTGTGGGCGTGGTTTGGTGGTCATTTGACTGGCTGGGCATGGCCAACTCAATATCACTCACATTGAGGCACGCATCTCCTCGCCTGGCCTCTCGTGACTGTGGGGATGCTGTAACAGTCTTAAGTGTGAAAAATGGTCATAAGTCACTTTTTTTCAGTGCCATTGTAACTTCGAATGGTCACTCCACACAAGCAAAGTACCAGCAAAGGAGAGAAAAAAAAACCTCTAGAGTAGTTCCAGAGACAGGAAGTCTAGTCCTGCCAAGAATGTAATATGGGTTAATGGAGAGGCAGTTTCTGTAAGCAACACCAGAATGTTACCTTCCTACCTTCCTTACAGGATTAGGCCAGCAACTTCTTCTAACAATTGGTTCTCTGAACTGTTTAGAATGTTAACAACTGGGTCTAGCGAATAGGTGCAAACTGGTAAAATCCCACCCCTGGTAATAGCATAAACTTTGAAAGATCACATCTCATATGGTACTGAAGTTATATAATAAGCAATTTATCTGAGAGCTTCAAATATGATAGTGATATTGCTGTTGCCACTGATGATGCACAGAAGACCTCAATATGCCATTGATTTCAAGGAGACAGTACTGTTGTCTAAATTACTGGAAAATTATAGCCTAAGTGAGCATGAAGAAGCAAATGCTGGCTATCTATTTCTGATGAAAATTTCATGGCAGGCTAACAAGGTGAATTAAGTAACAAAATCCATTAATGTGCAGATGAATCACAACACCCACATGAGAATGAAATACTCATCTTTTGTTTTTAAAGGTCTCATTCAGTAGACAGATAGCTGGTAAGAACTTTATGGGTACTGAATAAAAGGAACCACATTAATGTGTGTTGTAAAAAGAAAATTTTTCTCTTCTGCATCTGTGAAATCCAATTCACAGCTGCTTTAAAAACCAAATAGGGGCATATGTTTTTATCATAAAGTTTCCAGTTTAGTCATCTAATTTGAAAAATAAAGGAAAATATAATGGCAAAAAAGTAGATTTTAACTGGGCTTTAAAATTGGGTCCCCAATTTGGAATCAATATGAAAGAACTATTACCCAATACATCCTATTACCAAAGATGCTTTTCGTACGTCGACAAACAAGTTTCCTTCTCAATCCAAATCTCATTGGAGGAAATGGTGCAGCTTGGGAGGGGAAAGTCTTAAACCTTTCACTCTCTTTCCCCCCCTTTCCTTTTTTTCCCCCCACTTAAAATTATTTGATCATTAAAGATGACTTCTTCTTTGTCCCGATCTTCTTGTTCTGCAAGCGTTTCTTGTTGTTTCTCATAGTTCCAGATCTCCATATCTAAGAATTGAAATACGAAGCCAAAAGAACCTCTCCCTTCTTGTGCATCTTCTTTCCAATTTTTACCAGTATTATTCTTTCTGATTTCAGAAAGAATAGGTTGGTAAAATGAGGACTCAGATTGTTGGGGGTAATATGCTGATTCTGCAAACTGCTTAGAGAGGGCTGTAAAGCACTATGAAGAGGTATATAAGTCTAAGTGTTGTTGCTATTGTTATTTGATAAGTTCTGATTGGTCCAGAATTAAAGTTGGGTTTCATGAAGAAAACAGGTAAAATTAGGAAGATGTAAGTCAAATGGAGATCAAAGGAAGAGGAGCATAGACAGCAAGGTGAAGAGTTCTGAGCAAAAAAAAAGTCCTTAATTTACATACTATATCAGCAGCAACAAGAACATCCTTATGGACTTCCGGTTTGAGTCTCTTCGGCGATAGACCAAAATCCGCAATCGTGCGCGGTTTCGATCTGTGCTCGCTGCCAGAGCACCTCGAGCTGGCTGGTTCTGGGGCTAAGCCACCCTGTAGAGGTGGTGAAGAGGGGGAGACTGCCAGCAGGGTCGAGGAGAGCCGCATGTCTCTTCCCCAGCTGGCCATTACTCCCTTTCCCGAAGGCGGTTGCAGCGGTGGTCAGAAATGGCCACCTCAAAGAAGAACTGAACCAGAAAAGAATGTGCAGGAGGAAGATAAGAAGAGAAAGTTTTGGTCGACCGGGTTAAACTGAAAAAGCAATAACATAAGGTACCCTGGAATTTAAACTAAATACCATTGTTCCCAAAGAAGATTTTGAAGCAGCGAAGGAGAGAAAAAAGGGAAAGGATTAGGGTTTTTTTTCTTCCCTTTTATATACTGACAGCTAAGAGACTTAAGCAAGAAATTGAAAAAAAATATTCACTTTGACATTAATAGGCATTTAAGCTGAAAATAAAAGTCAAAGGGATAATAAAGATTTCAAAGTTTTTAAAAGCAGGGAAGGAGAAAAAAAAGAATAAAAGGATAGGATCTGGAAAAATGGAGGAGACTGCCTGGAACTAAGGAATGGAACTGTAACTAAAAGGAACTTACAGTGAAACTTTAACAAGATTCCCCAAAGATACATCCTAACTGAAACTTGGCAACAAAATAATAGAACCCCAGGAAGAGAAAGTGGAAAAAAGAAGCAAGAAGAAACAGCTTTGGATTATTTGGATTACTTGGTGATTTTGGGTTTTTGCATCTAAATGACTAAAACTAATCGGGTGGTTGTTTAAAAGTGTTTAAAATGGAATCACTCTTAGAAGAACTGAAAATGGAACTTTAAAAATGGAAAGAAGATGCACAAGAAGGGAGAGGTTCTTTTGGCTTCGTATTTCAATTCTTAGATATGGAGATCTGGAACTATGAGAAACAACAAGAAACACTTGCAGAACAAGAAGATTGGGACAAAGAAGAAGTCATCTTTAATGATCAAATAATTTTAAGTAGGGGAAAAAAAGGAAAGGGGGGGGAAAGAGAGTGAAAGGTTTAAGACTAGAAAAAAAAACCAAAAAGAAGAAGAGTTTGAAAGATAAGTATAATATTAGAAAGCAACAGAAGATGGGATTACAGATGAGAGAATTAGAAGTAGAGAGACGAGGGGGTAAAAAGGGGAGAGAGAAGAAGAGGGGAAAGAAGCTAAGGAAAAGAAGTTGTAAAAAACAGAAACAAGATATAGAGAAACAGGGAAAAGATATAAGGATTGAAACCATAAGCCTGTTTAAAGTGAATGAGATAATTAAATTAGGAAAAGATAGGAACATTTTAATTATTATTAATGATTTATAAAAAATATAAGTGAGAAATATGGGGAAAAAAGAATTAATTATGGAAAGTTTATAAGTGTTCCCAAGGAAGTATGATATATAATTGAAAAGAAATGTTAAAGATGTTAAGATTTTAATGAATATTAATGATAGAATTGAATTGGAATGGAATGTGTGATTTATTTACACACACACACACACACACACACACACACACACACACATAATCTTTTCTTTTTAAGAATATAGTGTGTATTTTAAGAATATACCAAGCAGAATTCGATTGGAAGTTATGTATTATATTGAATGCTATAATCTTAAAGGTATACATTGAAGCTTAAATAAGAGTTTGAATGGATAAAATTAAAAGATATAAAGGTGTCATACTCCAATTAGTAACTACAGGGGAAAATTTGTTTAATGAGAAAAGATAATATGAAATTGCAACAGGACAGCAAAAGTATAAATATAATGATTTGAATTGAGATGAGATAATTAAAATAAAGTTGAGAAAATTAAAAGAGGGGAAAAACTATGGAGACAATATAAAACAGTAATAAGATATGGAATAGAACATAAAAATGAGCATGAAATTGAGTTTGTGTCTGTATGAAGAAGTGATAACCTGGCACCATGCTATTTTCAAAAAAAGATGTTTTATTTGTATTTTGTTTTTGTGAAAACCCAAATAAAATTTAAAAAAAAAGAACATCCTTATATATTCAGTTTTGTGTTATTCAAAGCAGGAAACATATCTGGGCCATTAGAAGTGCAGTCTCTTTCTCTCTTCTTCTTTACAGTTAAGGGGATCTGTAAAGTCTCAATGTAAATGGTTAGCTAATTTTCTCTGTGGTGTTTATTTATATATGTTGGTTTATTTTTGTTTGATGTGTCTTAGCCTTCTAGACAGAATTCCCTCTGATCTTTTAGAAGATTGAATTAAAGTGCTTTTGCCTATGTTTGTAGGGTATTTTAAGGTTCCACGAAAACTTCAGTTTGAATGCAAACAAAGTCTTACTTTACAGGAATTCAAAGTGGAAATGAATTACTTATGCTTTGCAAATTTCATAAAATTGCAAATCTCTTTTTGGAAAGATAGTAATACTTCCTTTCAAAAATAAACCTGCTAAATACTTCTAAATCCCTCTGATTACAGCAGGAGAGTAAGTATCCTGCTGTAAATATATCCAACCTAACTTGGGATATAAAAATAATTAACTTTTCTTAATAACATTACCCATAAGAATAATTTATAAAGATCTGCATTATGCAAGTCATCACACAAAACTTCCCAATCTCATCTTCTAGTTTAAAGAAGTGTTATAGAACAACAATATAATATTGTGGAACTAAAAACAAGAATCCAAAGGTGACAAAAACAATTGTTTGTGTAACTGTTTGTGGAGAGAGAGCCCAACACTTGTCTGCTCCATTAGTTCTCCAGTCGTAAAAAGAAAAAGAAAAATGAGAAGGGGAAAATGTGTTGCTCCATTTGCTTGCTCCAAGAAATTCAGATTGATGTCCTCTTGGGGGAGAAATTATATTGCATTATTTGATCAAAGCTTGATGGCAATGCTTTTTCAGATGAAAATTCTGGAAAAAATATTTTCAAGATTTGCACTTTTTGTTATGGAATTTTATGCTGACAACATGGTCATCAGGTACCAGACTCAGACATTTGAAAAAAAAATCAGACTGCAAATAGAATTCATGTTAAAAAGGTCCAAGAAAGAATAATAGCATGTAAATTCCTTGCTAAAATGAACTAAAGGGGAAAAATAAACAAATAAACAAACATCACTATGTGCTTAGCATCTCCAGCCAGGATATAATTGGGGAAAATCTCAGAGTAGAATAACAGCTCCTGTAGTGCTTTCTACTATTGATAACCTACTTTAAAAACTATATTTGGACTCAGCACTTTTGAGGTTTCATGTTTGGACAGAAAGAGCCAATTACCAGCTTTGTATCCCCTGGCACATACTCATCATTTTGCACTTCTAATGTTATTTTCTTGTCAGGCTAATTTAAAATTTTGCCTTTGCGTGTG
The DNA here is from genome assembly GCF_049901735.1 of Notechis scutatus. Lineage (NCBI taxonomy): Eukaryota > Metazoa > Chordata > Lepidosauria > Squamata > Elapidae > Notechis > Notechis scutatus. The sequence goes on along the minus strand of NC_142009.1, from coordinate 254,569,194 downwards.
TATGTTCCTTCCTGCGTGTTTGTACGTGTCTGTGTAGAAATCTGACCTGTCATCCATTGGGCCTTAACCTTTCTTGTCTCAGATTATGTCCTCATGTTTTCTGAAAAAGACAAAAAACAAAACCCTTGAATGAATATGTGATACCAATTTTTGATTTATTTTTTTTGAAAGACTTTTCTTTTTGCTTTGTTAAAAATCGCCTTACGCTTCAGCTTGTCTTCCAAGTATATACGCTGAATTTCATAAGCTTCTTGCCTTATGTTCACCTTCTAATCTCTTATATTATACATAGTTTTGGTTCCTTTCTATGAAAGCTTTTCAACTGAGTTCTTTTGCTAAAGGTGATTATGGCTGTTATATTCATTGGGAGCTAAATAACCAGTTCCTATACATCTTTGCATTTCGCTTGAACAAAGTATGGTTCTTGAAGACTTTACAATGATTGAGTGAAAAGAACATCCAGAATCTGTAATAGATTTTACTATACTCTTTCTGTTATTTACAAAATAAAAAAATGAGGTCTACGTTTACCAGCAGCTCTCTCTTAGGCCCCCTACCTCAAGAGAACAATCTCCCCAAGTGCTGGATACTGACAACTGAGATTTGTCCTTTAGAGGCTCTTGCTCACCCTGTGAGAGAAAATGTGGTGGATCGATTACTCTTTGTACTCTTTGTATGAAGATCCATTTATATCCTGCTTTTAGCTCTCAGAGAAGATTAGCTAGAAATGTACTGTATACACATACATTGTAGGGACAATTTATGTCAGGGGGTTTGTTCCCTGTTCAGGTCAAACACCACTGCCGTAATTCAGTGTTGTTGTTGTTTTTTACAAAACAAAACAGACACACAAGGCAAAAGTCAGGGATGTGGCACCTTTTTATAGTCATGTATGAACAATTATTTTGTGCATGCCCAGTTCTAAAACTCTCCAGCTTAGTTTTCCTAATAAAGAATAGTCCAATTTCTCATCTGCTAATTGTACATTTTGTATCTGTTTCTCCTCATCCTTTTCTTATCTGCCTTTGTGGTTCTTGTTTCTTTGTAATGGAAAACCACTAACTTCAACAGTGGCTTTAGAAAGGCCAAGTGTTAAAATCAGTGTCATTAAAGTGGAATGATTAGTTATAAAGTGACATTCTAGTAAATGAAGGCAAATACTTGTGTGAAAGATCCACTCTCTGTCACTCATCAGTACCAAAAGGGGGGAGAAACAGAGAGGGAGGGAGGGAGAGAGAGGGAGAGGAGAGAGGGAGAGAGGAGAGAGGGAGAGAGAGAGAGAGCGGGAGAAAGAAAGAAAGAAAGAAAGAAAGAAAGAAGGAAGGAAGGAAGGAAGGAAGGAAGGAAGGAAGGAAGGAAGGAAGGAAGGAAGGAAGGAAGGAAAGAAAGAAAGAAAGAAAGAAAGAAAGAAAGAAAGAAAGAAAGAAAGAAAGAAAGAAAGAAAGAAAGAAAGAAAGAAAGAATTCCCCAATGATGGGCTCCAGCACAATCCTGAAGCAATGAACCAACCAGTGGTGGGATTCTAATTTTTTTACTACTGGTTCTGTGGGTGTGGTTTGGTGGGCGTGGCAGGGGAAGGATACTGTAAAATCTCCAGTCAGAGGTGGTATTTGCTGATACTCAAAATTTCCACTACTTGTTCTCCAGAACTGGTCAGAACCTGCTGAATACCACCTCTGGAACCAACCCAGAGTGGATCTTGATGTTTTAGTGTTGCCTCCAAACTCAGGCACCCTTGAACTTGAGAGAGACACATTTATTTTTATAAAGGGGCTCCTTTGCCCACCAAAAAATAAGGATCAGCAAGTAATTCAGGAAAAGCAAAAGTATGTGTGTGTGTGTGTGTGTGTGTAGTCTTTTTATAGGTGTGGAAACAAATTACATACATTTGGAATATGTGATACATCAAAAAGTGATCAAACAATAAAGGCATTGATTACACGTGAGACATGAACAATAGAAAACATTGGCTCTAGATAATATTCCACAAGTGACAAATGTACAAGTTACATTGCTTCTTCCCATCTTGGTTTCTACCTTTCTCAAAACTTGGCAGTGTATTCAAGGATTTTCAGAATACCATATTTATTGTTTAGTGCTGAAAAGACAAGTGCTCGCATATCAAATGAAATGGCCTTGGCTAAGAAGAAAACAAAATGTTTTCCTGAAATTAAAAAAAGAAGAACACCTAAACTGCCATTTTAAAAGCACTAATATCATCTTTTAAAACACTAATAATGAAACTAAAAAAATTCAGGCAACACTAAAACATTTAAAAATATCTTCTTTGTATGAATAAAGATGAAAAAATGAATGAATCCATTTCCACTATCCCTTAATCCTATTTGTTATATTTGTATTTATATGCACTTGTTTTTCAGTTAAGTATCAAAGGTGGTGTTCGTTTCTGCACGCGAACAAGTTTTGAATTTTATTGATTTTGAATTCTTATAAGAGAATTTATAATTTAATTTAGAAATCTAATTCTTAATTTGCAACTAATAATTTCTATTGAATGGTTATTCATTATTTCCAGGATTCTATTATGACTCAGGAAATCTGAAAAGCAAATTTATTTTGCTTACTGGTTTGTGTTATTAAAAGCAGAAAATAGTGAATCATTGCTTCTGAAGTATTTATATCTCAGATATTCTCTGAGCCATCATGACAGTTTTATTTTTTAATAAAACTTGATTAAAGATCATCTTAAACATTTAAAATAAATAAATTTAAAATAAATAAATTCATCCTCTCCTTATATGAAGAAGCACTTAAAAATATTCATTTTGAGGAGTTCTTGGTTCTATATAAACTTGGTTATTTTCTTGCAGACATTTCTTTACCCATGTTACCTAGTTTGGTTAATGAAATACCTGATGTTACCTAATTTGGGTAATGAAACAAGAAAACAACCAAGCTCTGAAAGCACCAAGGATTTCTCATTTCAACCCTGAGCTACAAATATTCTCTTCTATCAATAATATTCATTTTGTTGGCAAAGTTAAGCTCCACTTAGCATAAGGCATTGTTAAAAACTGATACAAAATGCTGGCAAAGTGGGAGCCTCTCACTTTATCATCACAATCAGTTTTTTCCATGAAATATATATTATTATTTTATTATACTTAACATCTTATTTCAACTTGTGAAATAGAAGTTACTCAGTTCACATGGAAATGGCTTTGCCAGGAAGAGGGAAGAGAAAGTTGAAATACCCTTAGTCTCTGAAGTCAGTCTTGAAAAAGCACATGATATTTCAAGAAACATGCTGGTTTCAGATGCTTAGCCAAGCATGGCCTTTAATAGTTGTAGTTGCTCTACTGAATAGGGACGATATTATTCCAATCTTTTCCTCTGCCAAATATGCTTGCAGCTTTCCTCTGATACAAAAACATCTAGAGATGGAAAGAGACAGGTGCAGTGACAGCAGGACCTCCTTTTTTTGACATTATGTAGGTGGAATGGGAGCTATTTGCAACAGCTTGCAGGGTGAGGAAGAAATCACATGAGTATCCTGTTCTCAATTTTACAAAAAAGGGGGAGGAGATTGTGAATTGTTTAGTCAATGAGTGGTCTGACTATAAGAATTGTCGATGATAGATAGATAGATGATAGATAGATAGATAGATAGATAGATAGATAGATAGATAGATAGATAGATGAATGATAGAATATTCTACTACATACTGGGAGATTGGGGTTATGTACATCATATTTGATAGTCTATTTCCCCTTTGCTATGTTCCTATTTTACAATAAAACTATAATTCATTATTATTTCCATTTTAAAAAGAAGGAATTTAATGTGGGGAAAACGGTGGTTGCCTTTGCTTAATAGAAATGTGAAGTCTAAGGGAACTCTTTTAGGATGATTAAAGTTTTTGAAGTCTGGTATATTTACAGGGAGTGGCAGCACTCTATGAAGAGCAATTTCCCATTCCCTGGTGCTTTATAAAATTCCAGTCTGATTGCCATGCAAATTCTCCATCTCCTATAATATTCATTTGTTGTGTATATAGAATAGAATAACAGAGTTGAAAGGGACCTTGGCAGTCTTCTAGTCCAACCCCCTGCCTAGGCAGGAAACCCTACACCACTTCAGACAAATGGTTATCCAAATACATATCTGCATGTACATATGCATTTATGCCTTGTAACGTGAATTAAGAACATTATTGATTTCAGTGGAAGAACTACATTCACGCCCAAGATTAAAACCTTACAAAATCCAACTCTTTTAATAAGGAGTAAGCTCCATTGAAGAGAATGGAGACCTCACATAGAGATCCAATGTCAGGTAAATCTCTGCCCTTGATTAAGGAGCAGGGAAAAAAAACAAGTAAAGGAACCATACTAGTAGGAAAAACCAGAGGTAGGGAGAACATGTTGGGAAGAATATTTCAAACTAGAGCATGTTAATACACTACCTTTTTTGCCTGCATTTTTCAGTCTCAAAGGACCAGTTGTGGATTGTCTTTGCACAGCTTTTCCCAAGAAGAAACTTTTATGGTTTGATCTTCTCATAACAGAAGTGCAAATAACTAGATTCACAAACTTCTCTACCCCAACACTATCTAATTGCACCGTAAAAGATGAACATTAAAAGCATTTATCTCTGGGTTACTTAAACTTGTTGTTTTAATATTATTTTAATGTTTTAATATGGGGACTGATATAGAGTTCTGTATATTTTAATCCAAATAGCATTCACACCATGGAACATTGACTTCCATGAATCGACTTGTTCATAGGATAGGAAAAAAATTTCTGAAAGTGAATGGTTGCTAAGTCTCTTACCTTACAAGGAAGTTGTTAATTGACTGGCATGTTTTGATTACTCTAGATTTGTATGAAACTAAAACCATGAGCTTCTTCAGTCATGTCTCAATTTAGGAAGTGAAGAAAACTGTTTGGGGTTGTGAGAACTCTTACTGGGCAACTCTTCCTTGGTTTCCAGAATAACAAGCCATCAATATGATAGCAAAGAGAAATTGCATTCATACTTGGAAGCATGCATATTTGGTATTTATGTATGAAAGCAAAGAGTTGGATCACGTAGAGATGCTTAGTTCACTAAGGCCTGCAGTAATCTTGGGAAGTATGATAATATTATTACAGTCTTTTGAGAAAAAAAATATGTTGCAGTGTTTTAAAGTTCACATAAGGAACTGATAAACTGAGACAAGAGTTTTCACAGAATTTTCAATTCATGGTCTTAAACCCTATGTTAAAATTGCTTTTAAGAAAGATCAGGTGATATATTTTGACAAAGCATAAGACATGAAATACCTTGTACTTTAGGTTCATGATTAATGAAAATGTTTGAAGGTCTGTTATTATGTAAACAGGCATTCAGTAGATTATCCTTCTTAAAGTGTTTTTCTGGTACTTTGGGACAGAATAGAGGAGGTGGTGATGGACAAGAGAGCTCCAGATCAAAAATAATATATACTAAAAGTTACATATTAACAATATATGAAAGAAATATATAGCAAAGTTTCAAGGTTATGGACATAGATAATTGCTTTATTTGCTGTTTGTATAATAATGGCTTCACTAGTTTCTTTTTGTAGCTTTTATGGGGACAGGTAATATACATATAATAATAAAGAGCAAGCTGTATTAACTTTGGAAGCATAAAAAGAGTTATTTTTTTCTGTAATATGGAATGCTTTGCAATATGGTTTTTGAACTTTTTCTATAACACTTTAAGAATTTTACTCCTACTTTATTTCACACTGTAGACAATGTGATGATTTCAACTTCCATCATCATCATATATGAAACTCCCCTTGAAATCTCTAGCAGATCAAAAAGCAAAATTATACTTAATTGCTTTCTTCCCAGAAACTTGTCAGGGTTTGCTAGAACATGTCAAGTGTTTTGAAAAGTCTCATTAGTGTCATTTCTAAAGAAGCTACGAAGGATGTAGCATCGTAAAATGTTGAGAGACTTTTATTCAACAGCTGTTTACTCAAGTGCTATGTGCTGTAGATTTAAAATAAGTATTTACTCCTTATAAGAAATTAGCTATGTTGCATTATGTCGGGATTAGTATGAGCTGGTTTATGTGTACATAAACATCACCAATTCCACACATTCACTTGAAGGCATAGAAATAAATGTGTCAGTAGCTGATTTTAGACTGCCTGATCTACATATATAATCAACATAAAAATGTGTCAGTGAATTTGAAGATTGTGAATTAATGAAATATTTTCTTCCTACTCTCTCTTACATATTTAGTCCCTAGGAATTAAAGTATATGTATGAATTGTGCGCACGTGCACAGACTGACAGACAGACAGACAGACAGACAGACAGACACACACACACACACACACATATATCTATCTATCTTAAGTTTTCGCGGGTACTTACATGTATGGTATTTGGCTTTGTTCGGGTATTTTCCCACATCATTATAGTTGTGCTTTTAAAGTTGTAGCAACGTTTCAGTAGAATCTCAATACAGAAGCTTGATGATGGCAGATGAGATTCTGCTGAAACGTTGCTACAACTTTAAAAGCACAACTATAATGACGTGGGAAAATACCAGAACAAAGCCGAATACCATATATATATATGCCGCCACCACACTTCCACATAAAAAGCAGACTCACACCCACACAGAAGATGTGACACGACCACAGACCAGAAGCCGCACTGCAGCTGCATCACTACCCACTTCAAACCCCACCGAGCCATACATGAAGCGAACTGACCCCCACCATGAAGATGCAGCACGACCACGAACTCGAAGCCAAACAGCAAGATCACAGCTCACCAGCTCAAATCCCCCAGCAACTAAGACTAACCTGAGCACAACCAAGCCCCCACCTGAACAGAACACACCTCCAGCCAATCAGAACACAGCCAAACCCCCAACCAATCAGAACACAGCCAAACCCCCAACCAATGAGAACACACCCCCACCCAATCAGAACACAGCCAAGCCCCCACCCAATCAAGTCACACCCCCACTAGCAGTTAAAAGGAAGAAGCAGCTGCAAGCTCACATCACTCTAAGAAGCACAGAGAAGAAGACACAAGCCTGAAGATGATGAATGAGACTTCATCGAAACGTTGCCTAGATACTTCCAATCTTACGCGGGAGAAAACCCAATAACCAAAGATCCATATATATATATATATATATATATATATATATATATATATATATATATATGAAATACAAATTCAGAATTGGGAAAACAGCTCTGCAAAGAAGCTGAAGAAAAATGAACCATCTGGTTAAATGCTGCAAAAAGATGCTACAAATAACTGCATGATAAAGTACGGTAGCAACAGAAATACCATACTATTTGTCTGCAAATGAGAACTGGTGAGACTACAAAATATAGAATGTAGTATAAAAGGAAGAAGCTAAAGTACTTCGACTTTAGAATTCAATTAGATAAGCACCTGCCACATAATACCCTGGACTTAACAATTATTGATAAGAACAATAAAAATGTCTAATATCTAACTTCATATTTGAGGAAGATAGTTGAAAAAGTAGTTGTGCAGCAGCTTTAGAGCATCTTATCTGGATCCTTTACAGTCAAAATTAAGATCTTAATATAAGATGGAAACAGCATTGGTTGCTATTTTGGATGATTTCTGACAAGCATAGGATGGAATTATGTATTCATCCTTGCCCTACTTGACCACTTTCTTGCAGCTTTTTATATCATCAACCATGGTATCCTTATGGATTGACTCAGAGAATTGGAGGTGAGTGGTACGCATAGGTAGATTCAAATATACGATGATTGGGAGGAAGAGATCCTGTCCTTGGCCTCCCACTATGAGGTTCATCCATCACCATGTGGATGATGTGATGTGGCATCAGTAGACTGATGATAGGCCATTATATATCTTTGCCCCTGATAAATTAAGACATGCTGTGGTTTTATTAGCCCACTGTCTGGGGCCTGTGAAGCTTTGAATGGAAAACAAGATTTGAATGGAAAAGAACAGTCTTCAAATGAATCTTCAACTGGACACTGTTTGAGTTTAAGACTCTTGTCAGTTCTAGGATTATATCATCTTAGGTGCTGGATTGTTGCATTGCCCCAAAGATCCTGCACACAGTCTGAAGGTCCTCCTGGACTCGTGACTCCTGCTCAAAAAGCAGGTGACAGTCACAATTACAAGCATCTTTGCACAACTTCCTGCTGTGTGCCAGCTATGTTCATCCCTAGATGAACTCTGCTCATGGTCACTCATGCCCTAGTCATCTCCTGATACACTACTGTAATGTTTTCTATGTGGGGCTGCCCTTAAAGAGTTTCTGGAAAATTCCCCTGATGCAAAATGCAGTGGTATGGGCAGTTACGTCTGTCTCTAAAACAGCACATTTTACACCTCTGCTCTGCAGCTTGTTTTTGGTGCATTTAAGAGGTATTGGTTGTAACTTTTAAAGCCATATGTGGCATAGAGCCAAATTATTTGACAGGCTTCCTCTCCACAACTGTAGAAATAGGAAATCAACCTTTTTTTTTTTTTTGCTTTGGACCCTGGTTTAGGGAATATTTCCCCCCTTTCCTAACTCTAATCTCACTGCTGATTTTTCAGAAGACCCTCAAAACTGGTTATGACTTTAAGTCTGGGTATCTCAGGAGCTAGTGAGACATTATGGGACTCTAATGTTATTAACACCCGCTGTTCTATCTTAACCCTGTGTTTCTTAAAATATTTAATAATTATTTTTATATATTCTTTTTAATTCTATTGTACCATCCTCAGAGACAGTTTCTTATGAGATAGGTAGCCATATAAATTTGATGAATGAATGAATGGATTCCAGTATATCTCAATATGCATAATATATCATGTGGCATTATTTTTAATAGACATTTTTATCAGGTTACAAACATTTTTTAAGATTCATGATTCAGAGGAGAAATGTGAGAATGATAAACTGTATAGAAACTTGAGTAAAGTTAAATGAGCAGGCTGTGTATCTTACAGAAATTAAGATCAATGATTTAGATGTTTCTAGTAGGAGGAACACATGAGAAGGATATTTTTGGTCATCAGAAAGAATATAAAGTAAGAGGTAAATATCAGAAAATAATTTTTAAATGTACTAGGACATTGTTAACATAATAAACCTTTCTAAATTATAAGAATGTTAATGGAGCTTTGAAAAGAATGTCCTGCATTTGGCAAATATGCTTTAAACCAGCCTTCCTATCCACACCATCATCCCAACATATTGGAATAACTCCCAGAATTCCAAGATAGCATAGTGATGCTGACTGAAAAGTTGTGATCCCAAAGCATCATGGAGGCACCAAATTGAGGAAAAATGATTTATTATAGAATATCTTCTATTAAGAAAGGATAAAAAAGACCTTTAGTTAGCTGGTTTTCTTTTAAATAATTCATTGGTTGGGTTTACACAGTTCATTGCTTATAAAACAACTTTATCAGAGATGGAAAAAAAATATTTTCATATAGACAACTGTTATCTAAGAAACAAACCTTTAGAGTTAGCAGTTCCAGGTGATGATAAGCTATTCTTATGACTCTGAATTTGAAACTTCCAGTGGTTTGCCTTTTTGCATAATCTATCTTACTGGAAACAGTACATAATAATACATAAAAATATAGTAAGATCTATAAAACAAATCAAGTGATCACAATTTATTCTTAAGGGAGAATATCAGCAGTATTCACCATCAGCATCTAGACCAGTCAAGCATAAGCCATGTGTTACAAAGTAAATCAGAGTTTAAATAGAAACCATATCGTCTGATTTTACTCTCCTTTGAAATTGCTGCCCATTTAAATTTCTGAATCAAATATTTGCTTTCCCTTCTGACCAAGCCATATTTTGCATGAAGGTGTTAATAGCTTTAAAGCCTCCCTCTTTGATATAGTTGCCATGGCAATATCCTGCCATTTCCAGCATTGTAGAGCTCCCAAACGACATATCAAAGATTCACAGAGGGATTTGAAGGAGGACAGAGTAATCTAGGAACATTTGTCTTGCTTTGAATGTTAGGTTGGGTGTTTAGGCTCTGCTGTGAATTAGAACCCTAATGCTAATACACCATAAAAATAGTCAAAGGCAATTCCCCATTCAAAGTTTACCATTTTTAGTATTAAAACTAGAGGTGCCTGTACAATGAAATATTAATATGAAAGATGTACAATGGCCTGAAGGTGTAAATTTAGGTTATAAAACAGAAGTATGTATTTACTGTGTATAATGCAGTAATTGTCTTTCACCCATCTTTTACTACCAAATTTGCATCCATTTTATCATTATGATTAAATGTCTCTGGAGTACATTAAAGCAAAATGGACTTGACTCAAAATCACACACTCAGTATGCCAGATGACAGTGCCAAATTGCTGGGAGAGTAATAATAAATCATCCAGCATTACATGGGTACACAAATACTTCAGAGCTTAAAACTGAAAAAGTAAATGGTGCTTCCTATTATGATATAATAAAAATAATAAAGAAGAATAATTGCAAATTGCTTTCTTGGAGCTTCTCCCTCAAAGATGATCCCTAGCAAAGGGTCTAGAAACATTTCCTGTCTAAGGATAAGATATGGGATCGACAGAAATTTATCAGATTCACAGTACTGAATAGAAATACAGTTCTCATTACAGATTGAGTTAGTTCATTATATTTTGCTTGAATGTTCTAATATAGTTCTCCATTAAATTGTTGTTTTAACTATTTGGTCATGCCCGACTCTTGGCGATTTCCATGCTACCCTGTCAAGCTCAGCTTCTTTCAGTTGTTGGGTGTTCATCTTTGTATCAGTTTTGATGTTATCAAACCAGCATGTTCTTTGCTTGACCCTTCTTCCTGTTCCACAAACCATTTCTAGCATCACTGACTTCTCCAATGAATTTACACACAAGACATAGCCAATGTAAATCAGATGTAGTCTTGTGATTTTGGCTTCAAGAGATATGTCTGGTTTATCCCCAATAAATATGCATGTTAAAAATGTATACACTAAAAGTTGGGGTTTTATTGTGATCCCCAGGCTTGGAAATGTTCCCAGAGACACCTCTTTTGGTGTCTGTCAAGCTTTTTGTCCCACCTTCATTTTTATTCTGTCTCTCCTTAAAAACAACAAGGAAAAATCCCCCACCACTATTTAATTACACTTTTGGGGAAGCTAACGTTTTACTAGCATCAGTCCTTAATGTTCTTTTTATTTCCAAGAATGCCTTTGGGTCACAAATGATTACCTTCCAAGTTTTCTAGGAAGATAAAGTCATGGGTGATTGCAGCCTAATGATTATTTGCTTAAGAAAGAGACAAAGGAAAGCAAGAAAAAGTCTGTAGAGATGAGATGGCAAGTAACATTCTAAAATATCTTTCCTTTTGGACTGATGGCATCATCTACCACATCCACGTGGAGAAAGTCTAGATCTGCAGCAAGACTTTTTGTGAGGTTGCCCAAAACTCGATCTCAACATTTCAGTGGTGCCTGCCGGCTCAAAAAAAGATTGGATTTGGGTGAGACGAATATGCCAAAACACATTCTTTGATGGCAATGCTAACAAAAATGGAAATTTAGAACAACACTGCAAAGAAAGTGCTTGTGTCAGAAAAATATTCACAAAAAAATGAGAGTGAACAATTGAGCAGACTTTTATTGAAATCACAAAACAACTGATGCAAAAATGTGAAGGCAGAAAATGGTAGATGGATAGAAATGAAAATTGATAGGCTGTTTTCCCACCTTTATGGGCAAACTTTTTAATAACTTGATGGATAGAGAAACCAGTTTCCTTTATATTGTCAAGTTCCTGAGATGGTTTCATGGTGAAAGCACTGTTTTGCAAGTGAATTGACACTGATGTATACAAAAGGTCACATTAGGCAAAATGGTTTTTTGATGCTGTTCAGATCCAACCCAAATGGCTTGATTTAGCACACATCTCCTTTCCTGTTCACAAGGATTCCAAAAGAAAGCATAGAAATGGGATGCTAATGTGTGGGCCTGTTCATGCCTAATGTTTTTTTCTTGTTTGTTTTGTGGCTTAAATTGTGGTTAGGCCACAAAACTCACATGAAAAATGCCAAACTCCTTTTGACTAATGTCGAATATATTCATAGTTGAGGCTTTCATGGGGCACATTTATTAATTTCTACCATGTAAGATAATAATTTTTTCACCAATAGAAACAATAATAATAAGTGTGTTCAATAATAAGTGTGTGCTTTATGTACAATTGTTCTTCCAGTTGGTACCCATTTTGTAATATGTTACTGAAACCAACTTTTACAAAATAAATGACTCTCTTTTGCAGCAGATTATTTTTCTTTCTCTGCTTTACTCCATGCCATATTCTATTACTCTTGTATGATTAAAAGCTGTCAACTTCAGATATTGAATGATTTCCCCTTCTTCCCATCTTATTTACAGGAACAGCTTTCATCTTCAGTGCAACTAAAAAAGTGTAGAGATGAATTGTACTCTGGGCACTTAATATAGATTAAGACTACATATTTTATGCTATTCCTGAATCTGTATAGAAAAACTGCTATGATATTTTCAAATTGGTTAATATAAGATTCTAGCTCATTTTTTCTGCCAAAAGAGTATAATCATTAATTACTTTTATGTGGGGGTGGGAGTCAAATTTTTTAACAACCGGTTCTGTGGGTGTGGCTTAGTTGGTGGGTGTGGCTTGGTGGTCATGTCATTGGCTGGCCAACTCAATATCACTCACATCGAGGCACCATCTCCTCGCCTGGCCTCTCATGACTGTGGGGATGCTGTAACAGTTGTAAGTGTGAAAAATGGTCATAAGCCACTTTTTTTCAGTGCCATTGTAATTTTAAATGGTCACTCCACACAAGCAAAGTACCAGCAAAGGGGGGGAAAAAACTCCAGAGAAGTTCCTGAGACAGGAAGTCTAATCCTGCCAAGAATGTAATAAGGGTTAATGGAGAGGCAGCTTCTGTAAGCAACACCAGAAAGTTTCCTTCCTGCCTTCCTTACAGGATTAGGCCAGTAATTTCTTCTAACAACCGGTTTTCCGAACTGCTTAGAATGTTAACCGGTTCTAGAGAATAGGTGTGAACTAGTAGAATCCCACCCCTCATTTTATGTCTCTTGATAACAACTAAAGATAGATAGAAAGACTGGGATACAATGATCCAGATAAAACAGCTTTTTCAGATAATATACTTTAATCAACCATAAATCATATAGCAGTTCTCCAGTGTGTTCACATAGATCTATATAATAATGTAATGTGTAATGTTGTAATGTAATATAATGCATTATGCTAAGCCATGGTTTGTTTAAGGATCATTTATTGAATGAACCATAATGAACCAGGAGATAATTCATAAATTTGAGTAGTTCATACATACAATGCACTAAACCAAAATCAGACAAACCACATTATAAATTAATATATTGTGAGTTTCAAATCAATCATTTCAACTTCAAATCATCGATAAAGAATTAAAGAACAATGATCTTCCTAAAGCTACTTTATGAGTTATCTGAACAGAAATTTAAATTCTTGATTTCTTAATAATATTAACCAGATTTACAAAAGTGGCAAGTGTTGCACAAATATCTCTTTGTTTTCTATTCTGGATGTTGCAGCTTTCAACAGTTTGAAGAACACCACATTTGGGAAACTCCTTCTATAATTTTGTACACATATTTCCAAGCAGAAAATCTTAATTACATAGACATGTACTGTGTATATAAAACTATTTTCAGCAGAGGTAGGGGATTGGTTGGTTTTATTTTGAAAGCTAACAATTTGATAAGTATCAATATTTCATTAAAAATTGTTTTGAGTTAGTTTTTCTCAACTATGGATTACCTTTTATTCATAAAAGTCATGATGTCAGTCATGACTGTATAATTGAAATCCCACCCCTTTTAAAATGTGTGGCACATGTTTAACAAATGTAAAAACTGGTGAAGCTTTGATTACTTAGTTGTGATTATCAATTTTTTATCCATCTCCTATTATTGCCCTGGAAATCCATGAACAAATGACACATTTGCATTATTTGATTTTAATAATATACTTTGTGTAGTACTAAAACTACTTCATTGATTTTAGCTTTCCTTTAGTCATGTATTTAAGCAATTTGTTATGAACATTTATATAAAAGAAGCTAAGTTATTAATTATATATAAAATAACAGATGTGGTTAATGTAAAAGACAACAAAATTCCATGGGACTTAGGCTAAATTATAGTTCACTGATACAATATCATCCCCTTCACTTCACCCAATGCATCCATGCATTGGAAATTGAGAGATTTGAGACTGTAGGCCAACTATTTAGATCTATTTTTGCCTGAAGGAACTCATTCCCATTGGGATTTAAGTATTCAAACTGGTAGCCATTAATTTATACTTAGTATGATGATTCAGCAATTAAAGATGTTGAGCTTGTCAACTGGGAAGCTGACAACTTGGATTCAAGACCTGAGCATTGCACAATGGAGTGAGCTCCTATTACTTGCACCAGCCACTGCCCACCTAGCAATTCAAAATCATGCAATTGCAAGTAAATTAATAGGTACCACTCAGTGGTGGGATTCAAAAACTTTTACCACCAGTTCAGTGGACATGGCTTGGTAGGCATGCTTTGCATGCGTGCATACCTTTTCGTGCACGCATGCACCAAACAAATACCTTGCGCAGGTACAGAGGTGTTTGCGCAGGAGCAGAGATGTTCCAAGTCACCTCCTGCAAGCCTGCACTCTCCTGGTCACTTCAGCGGCTGCTGCGTGGGACTCTTCTGTGCTGCACAAAGCAGCTGCGCTTCAAAAGCAGAAGATAAAGGTGAGTATGGGAGCCCAGGCTAGTGGGTGGGCCCAACAGCAGAGCGGTGGAGAGAACTTCTCCACTTCTCATTTCTACTACTGGCTCAGCAGAACCGGTAGCATACCACCACTGGTACCACTTCAGTCAAAGGTAACAGCATTCCATGTGCCTTTGGTGTATAGCCATGCTAGCCACATGACCATGGAACTTGTCTTTGGGTAACACTGGGTTCCTCAACAAGAAATGAAGATTAGCCAAGATGAAGATGAAAAATGAAGATGACCTTGCCCTAGAGTTGGACATGACCAACAAGAAAACCTTTTTCTTTAGTGTTAAAACTCACAAATCCAATGGAACCTTCTTATGAATAAGTCTGAAAGACTTCTTGGGCAGGTTCTCAAGATTCTCCTGTGAAAGACTTCTTGGGCAGGTTCTCAAGATTCTCCTGTGTCATCCACCTTCACTAATAAACCACTTCTATCAGCAAGTTTTCAAGATTCTTGAAAACTTTTAAAACTTAGTAAAGTTCAGGAGAGGGGCATTGTGCATTGACACAAAAGTGTGCACAGTATCACAAAACATTCTGGCAGGGTTGAATTTCCTCTGGATTCTGTTCTTCATTTCTTTTTCAAAGGATTTTTTTTACCATTTCCTTTTTCCAGATACTTTTTTCAATCAGAGTCATTTGTACAGTATAATTTTTAAATCTACCTTCAAATGAAAAAAGTATGATCAAAAGCCGTCTCAAGTGTGAGAAATAATTTCTGACCTTCCAAGTATTAAAAGTTTTATTGTTGCCTACTGCCTCATTCTCCATATTTTGAGCAATTATTTCATCTATTTAGGTCCATCAGGCTGCAGTCACATGCATACAATTTGAGAACTTAACAAACTAAACCGCTTATGATAGATTTCTGACACCAGAAGCTGTGAATAATGCAAAGCATTTGTGGACTCACAATATCAAAGCAGAGGAATGAGATGAATGATGCTCCATTCCCCCACACATACACCAAAAAAAAATCTTTCTGTTGCCATTCATCTATATGGCATTTTTTCATGATCTGAGAGCATCTCTAAAGATCAGTATGACTAAGAAAAGTGGGGATTTTTGGCCCCTATCAGCAGTCCTCTGACATATATCTAACTTGCCTTACTCGTTCTCCATTCATATGCAGTTATGAAATGGAAGTTATAAATAAAATCAACAATCCTAACCAATTGCACTGGAACTCTTTCCTCTATGATTCATCCATAAACACATAACTTTGTAAAGGGTTGTATCCCTTTACATGACATTTGTGAATATACAAAGAGATTGGACTTATAATTTATTCATGGATAAGTATGTCAATAGGGTGTGATTAGGGTGCTGGATTAGGTTGGGAGACCTAGCTTCTATATTTAGCCAAGGAAAAAAATTCTTGGTAACTTCAAGTCATCCTCTCAATCCCTCATACTTTATCCTGTTGCAAGAATAAAATAAGGATTCTCATGTAATCTTCTTGAGTTTTAAAAATATACACCCAATTAAAAGTTAATTGATTTCAGAGGTGGTATTCAGCAGGTTCTGACCAGTTCTGGAGAACTGGTAGAGGAAATTTTGAATAGTTCAGAGAACTGGCAGATACCTCTGACTGGAGATTTTACACTATCCTTCCCCTGCCACGCCCACCAAGCCACGCCCACAGAACTGGTAGTAAAAAATTTGAATCCCACCACTGTTCGATTTATGACTGTAAGCATATGACATATTGCTGGTTGGTTGGTTACTTGGTTGGTGTAGGAAATGATCAAGCTGAGCCTAAGATCAATGTCAAATTCATCATCAGTTTGGTGTCACTACACCCGCATAAGAGACCTAAATCCAGCACCATTGAAGTCTGTTGATTCTTATCTGGCACCAAATAGCTTTGACTGTTAGTAGATCAGATTCTTGTGAATAAGTAGCATGAAACAAATTCATAATGCTTTTGAACTCTATCCTGGCCCCTTATTTCCTGCACCTGATGGTTGGTTGGTTCGTTGAGTTATATTTTTCTTTTTGTTCAGAAATTCAATATTACATACACATTTTTCTCTGCAACAATGAACCTGTGAAATAGGCTGGCTTGAAAAAGAGAGAAAGAGATTGACTGACCTAAAATCAGGATTCTATGGCAGAGGATGGACTCCTTAGTGTCAGTCTAACATGTTACCCATAACAACATTATGTGGTGCCAACTTATCTTATCAATTAAATTAATACTGAGATTTACTTTTGTATAAGTAAGGAACAAACTGTATAACTAATTATATTTCCTTGTAAGATTTGATATAGGTTGATCATTTCTGGCATATTAATTTCCCCAAGATTTGTGAAGGTAGTCCCTGATGATTGTAAACTGATCCCCCAAAAGGAAACACTGTTCCATTTCACTCTACTTCCTATCTCTTGGGTAAAAGCTCTTGAATATGCTTATCTTCTCTGATAACAAAGGCAAGTGGAGGAGCAATAACACTAACTGTGCATTTATTCATTTTTTCTCAAAAGGAAAAGATAAAATTAGTGTGAATCTTTGTCAGCATGAAGTCAATGACCTGATGACTGATGTTTTCTATTCAACATACATTATTCTGGTTTTATGTAATTTTTTTTCAAATGATGTGTATGTTCATCAAGTTTAAACACTTCAGAATAAAATGTGATAACATAGTAATCCATTTTTTTTATTTTACAGTTGTTTATTGTCTAAATAATCCAATTTGAAAAATAATTGTGGACATCTGATTCAAGCCACAATATTGTATGAGTATCATAGTCTCATTGTTCAGACTGCATCAGAACATTGAGGCACAGGTGATAACACTTCTTTCTTATTCTCTTCCATTGCCTCTGCCCAGAAAGATATAAAAAGAATTACAATTTTGCAAGGTATTATTGAACACTATTTCTTCATTAGAATAATGGAAAAGGAAATGTAATGTATTCAGTAGTAGCAAGTTATCATCACATGATCCTAGAGCAATTCCTTGGATATACTGTAAAATAAGTTCCAGAACTCTACCCAAAATTTATTTGAAAAATATATATTTGAAAACCTTCATATAGAAACACGATAAAAAGTATCAGTTGAAGGCTGCTCACCATTTGCTGTACATTGTTATTAAAACATTGAGATCACACTTTGGAAGGGTAACATTACTTACTTGTACATGCTGTTTTCTAGACATGTAGAGCTTGAGAAACAACCCATACTAGATAGAGATATAGTTTAGACATGGGATGGAAAATCAGACTCTGTTCTTTCGTAATACAACTTGGGAAACATAGAAATTGCTGTACCTGTTTTCCCCACACTGGCATGACTTCCATATGAGGTGAGGATATTTCTATGCCTCCTACATTTCATTTCTTTTTATCAATCTAACTAGTCTATCTAATTAGTTTATCGAAGTATAAAATAAAAAGAAAAAACATGGAAAGGTAAGAAGAGACGAAGGGCAAAAGTGGGAGTATAGTGTTGTGTAAAAGCAAAAAATTGTTATTGTAATGTTGTTACTTACTACCTAGCTAAAGAGAGTTGAAAGTTGATACCTTTTTCTTTTCTTTTTCTCCTGTTACATTATACTCTTTCTTTTTCCCTTTCTCCCCGCATTTCATTTCTGACATGTATCATATGTACGTTAGAATATGAAACAGCATATGAAAAAAGGAAAATAATCCAGAACGAGGAAGATCTATCTATCTATCTATCTATCTATCTATCTATCTATCTATCTATCTATCTATCTATCTATCTATCATCTATCTGTCTTATATCTATCTATCATCTTTCATCTATATATTTATCTTATATCTATCTAACATCTATCTACCGGTATCTATCTACCAGTATCTATCTATCTGTCATCTATCACAGATACAAATACAGATAGAGTTAAATTACCTAGACACATATTCTTCTATCGTGCAAATAGGATATATATCTAACAAATGTGCTATCTGCAAATTTATGACATAATAAATGTCTTAGAATTTCAGATGCCATAGGATATTTTCTGATTTTTGTTCAACAGACTAAAGAAGAAAACAGAGGCAGAAAATAAAAGGAAAATATTTGGAACTAGAAACTATAGGTTGAAGACATGCATAAGAAACAGGGAACAACAATGAAAATTTGGTTTTCAGATTTTCAGAATTCATACAATGCCTGTGTAGGTTTCCTGAAGCCACCTTTCCTTATTAGGGTTTTAACAGGAATATTTACAGTCTTTTTGTCTATCAGTGTCCCAAGTTAAGCAAATGTCTAAAAACTTTCCTAGCAGTTGCTTCTGAGAGCACAGAGAAACTGTGTCTTGATACATGTTTAGGCATATGGCAATAAGAAGCTCCCTTCAGTTCCAGGAAGATTTTGTTGTCTCACTGTAAGCTACTGAAGAAAAACATCCCTGAGTCATAAATTAAAATAGAGCCATCCATGGAAGTGTCTATGGAGATACTCAGTCATCCAGAAGCAACTGGACTTTCTTGTTTTCTTTGAATATGTTTAGCTTCTCATTTAAAAAGCTTCTTCAGCCCAGCTGCCTGCAAGGAACATAAATCCTTCCATTCCCCACCATCCAGTCAAAGCTGAAGAAGCTTCTTGGATGAGAAGTGAAACATCTTCAAAGTAAAACAAGAAAGTCCAGTTGCCTCTTGAAAAAGCACCTTTGGGACAACCACGAAAAGCTCTGATTACATCACCTAGAGCAGCCCTTGATATAAAAATGGAAACCTAACAATGTTACAAAAATTAATTTAGATTTTAAAATGTGTCACTGAAAATAATATATTTGGAAAAGAAGTAGTGTTGGGAAGCACATACAAAATGTGTTCATTTTTGCAAAGGAAGTTACATAAAATATCAGCATTTTTGATAGTATTCATTTTTTGTATCTCACAATGGCTGATGCCAATTCCCAGCCTTTTTAGTCCAATTTTCCATGGGAAGAAGGCTTTACTCCATTTCTTTCCATTTCTCCAATAACAATATAGTGCTGTAAATGCTAATGATCAATTCAGATGACTAATCTGGAAGGAGGGTTTTTACCTATCTGCCTATCTGTCTCAGTGCAGTATTCCTTTTCTGACAGAGTTAGACCCACACTGAATATAATCAAGGACCTTAAAAAGAATACTAGATGTATTTAGTGGATGTGAAAGATGAGTTTGTATCAGCCTGCTTATATAAAGAATGATGAAACAGAAAAGCAGGGGAAATATCAATAATGCAACAGTTTTTTCTCATTAATTAATGAACATATCAAGACAGATGACAGGTGTAATGACTACAAATGCAAAGCAACTGCTATTGATCAGAGCTATGCTAAATAAAGATGCTCACTTTAAACTTTTCTCCTTGATTGGGATTTTTGAACTAAGTAAAACTGAGAGTGACTTGGCAGGTGCTTTAGAATTTAATAGCAGGAAGTTCCACAGAATACATTCAGTAAAATCACAAATCAAATAGTTGAAATGCTACATTCTCTGAATGGCTTTCTACCCAGCTGCTTGGTAAATGAATACTATTGATTGACATTCAATAAACAATACAAAGAAACACTTTACAAAGAAGTAATTTATCTGTTTTGAATGTTGAAACCAGCTTCATTTGCTGCCAAGAATTCCCCTTCTTCCTTCTTCTGTTCTTGCTTTGCCATCTTGTAATCATCTTCTTGGCTCAGCCTTGGCAATTTCACATAACAGCTATTGCAAAAATCTATCACTGAACTTTTAAATTCAGTCCAAAACTTTTGTTGTTGCTGTTAGTTGTGAAATAATGTCTGACCCATCGCGATCCCATGGACAATGTTCCTCCAGGCCTTCCTGTCCTCTACCATCTTCTGGAGCAGGGGGTGCCAACCTTTTGGACCTCAGGGACCACCAAACTCATAATTTTAAATCCTGGGGACCACTAATATGAATTTTGACTGATAGTGGCTTGCTGACATTGGTGGGAGACAGAGAGAGAGAGAGAGAGAGAGATCTGATCTAACCTTTCTCCCTCCCTCCTTCTCTCTCTCTCTCTCTCTCTCTCTCACACACACACACACACAGAGAGACACACAGAGGGAGGGGTGGGATTCAAATTTCTTAATAACTGGTTCTGTGGGTGTGGCCTAATTTGTGGGTGTGGCTTGGTGGTCATGTAACTGGCTGGGCATGGCTTGTATGTAAATATTATAAATATTTATGTAAATATGGATTTTTTAATAAAAAAGAGCAACTTTTACCCAAAATCAGGCAAAGCTGGTCACAGAATCACAGATTCATTTGGAGATCTATCTATCTGCCATCGGCTACCTCAGTCTGCCCTGACAAATAGAAACTTCAGTCCTAAGGAATGGTTTTCTGCTTACTAGCTAGTCTAAATCTCCCAGCACAGCAGAACAGCTGATGGTTGAAAAAGGAAAAATAGCAACTTAGCAGGCAAGTTTGCCAGGTAAAGAGTGAGTGGACAGGGAGGGTTCCCGTGGGCCATGTGGGAGGCACAGCCTTGTGTTGCCTGCAGCCTGGATTAATTGCTTTGGGGGGTTGGGTGCTCTAGGGGTGACATTTCTCTGCGGACCACCAAAATTTTCTCACGGACCACCAGTGGGTTGCAGCCCACCGGTTGGTGACCACTGTTCTGGAGTCCATTTAAGCTCAGGCCTACTGTTTCAGTGACTCCATCCAGCCACCTCATTCTCTGTTGTCCCATTCTTCTATTGCCCTCAATCTTTCCCAGTATTAGGCTCTTCTCCAGTAAGTCTTTCCTTCTCATTAGGTGGCCAAAGTATCCAAACTTTAACAGTGTACTAAAGATCCATATATAAGCTAGGTTTGTAAAGGATCAACTGGATGATTACACCTGTCCATTTCCAAACCATTTTTTTCAGCTTTTACAACTAAAAGTAAGAAATGTCCAATTTAAAGGTAAATAAAAGTGGATCTTCTCCCTACCTTGATACTTAGGGTGATGTCAAAAATCCATCTACAGATATGAAAAAAACTTTATAGAAAAGGTTTCCAGGCCCAAATCTTGCAATTTTATGATTCCCCCTAAGCCTTAACATGTTTCGCAGGATCATCATAGCTTCCTGGATTGCTAATTGGGAACAGTTCGGGTACTGTTGCAATTGATCTCCAGCAACTGAGAAGCTTTGCCTTTATTCTGTATATGTGAAGAACTCACGTAAATTGAATGCACAATTTTTATTCCCAAAGACATTTCATTAAAATAAATGCAAGCTTTGTATTGATTAAAATAAAACCATGTTTTGTATGCTGGCAACATACAGCTGAAGTCCTCAGTTGAAAATAGGTGTGAGGTTCTTTAAGTTTTAGTCATTCTTCCTTTAAAAGCTGAAAATACCTACTCCTTTGTTTGTTGAGATTTCTAGACTTATTGTGGAAACAAGCAAGGTTATTATTTAAAAGCTTTTTTGTCCTGAAGATTCCAATTGAAATCTAAACAAGAATTAGCAGTAACATGAATAACAGAATTCTAAAAATGAGAGCAGGAAGGTTATGTTCCTTCAAGGATATTTTTTCTCTCATAATTTTAACCCTGCTTATGTTTTGCCATTGTTGCAGTATTTATTTTTTGATAAGATGCTAGCCAATAAATAAAACACTTACAAAAATAGTAAAAAGATAACAGATCAGTTCAGCCATTAGAAAAAAGGACCTTTTCTGCCCATAATTAAAATTTATTTTATTAATTACAGCCCATTTCAGATGCTTATTTAGAATACAGTGTTGGCTGAACATCTGGAAGCGATCAGTGCAATTAAATTTCATTTGGGGAGGTGGGAAATGGGAGAGATCCTTTTTAATTAAAAAAAGAGGGGAAGTCTCATTCTTATGTAACTCAATGATTTTATTCTATTTCTCTCCTGGCTGATAAGAAAAAGTGGTCAGAATAAAATAAAGAAATTCATGGATTAAATCTATTCTAATTTTCTTAGGCATATTTTTAAACCACAAAATTCTGATCATGTTTGAACTTATTATTCCACATTGAAGTATTTGCTAATTCTGTTCTGAAATGTTTTGTCCAATTTCCTTAAACATGATTTTCTTTTATCTCACTGTAATGTTTATTTATTTATTTTTTAAAAAGGTATTTTTGAGCTTCTTGTAATATAGCAAAAAGTGTTCCTTTTCTAATTCTATAACTTTAAAAATCTCCACATGGATTTCTTACCTTTAAATTCAAGTATGGGAAACCAGAAAGGCTGCAGATGTCTGGGGTAATTATTGTAGAATGGGGTAGTTATTGTAGAATGATACAATTACCCCCATCATTCATCAAATTTTCTTTTCATTTGAAAGTGCAGTGCAAGAAAGTAGTAAAAAAAATCAAGAGTAGTTTCTTACATACCAATACTGTTGTTAAAGGCAGAATGTAAAATTTTATTTTTTTTCATGTTTTCTCATACAATTTATAATTATTTTTTTGGGAAATGTTCAGTATGCTTGGTGATATTTACAAATTAAATTTTAGGTTTGCTAAGTAATAGATTAATTAAAGCAGTTGATTATTTTAAATGCATTTAATTTAGACATTAGCTGGCATGCTGCAGATATGTAGATGTGATGAGAATGTCAGGAACTGTGTCATGGTGAATGTTTCTTAACTCCAACAGGAATTGAGATTTGATTTTGAATTTTTATCAATGTTAGAATTCAATTTTCAGGTCAAAATGTTTTTCAATGCATGCAGGGGATACATTCAAGGATGAAGTACATAGAGGATAAATTTAGAAAAAAACATGATTTTGTAAGGACCATTGAAATGCGTATTATTATTTTTAACTAAATCCAAATTAATGAGAAAACAGCACATTGTGCATTTATGAATAGACTTGGGTAAAATTGAGATAGACTAAAAAATAGCCTGGCATGGATAAGAAGTAGGTTGATTTGGAGGAGAAGAGGTTCATTTCTTTCTGTTGTTTAACAGTCCTCTGCTTATCTCAAATAATGCTATGATTTTTCTTCAACTGTCTTCCACTTCTTAAATACCTATTCTGATTTAAATGATAGGTCCCTTGGTACTGAGATTGACTGATTTACAGGTGTACATGGGTTTCTTTTTCTGGACTGTTGCTCTTGCACAGGGGTAGGGAAACTTGGCTCTTTTATCACTTATGGACTTCAACTCCCAGAATTCCTGAGTGATCCATAAAAGTTTCCCCATCCTTGGCCTATTGGTTTTTCAGTTGTGCGGGAAATCAATTTTTGACTGGAATGGGACTGTTTAATATACAAATGTAGGACATATAAAGAATATGTCCCATTCCAATCAAAAATTGATTTCCCCCACAACTGAAAAACCAGTAGGCAAGGGATGGGGAACCTTTTATGGCTCACTCAGGAATTCTGGAAGTTGAAGTCCATAAGAGATAAAAGAGCCAAGTTTCCCTACCCCTGCTCTAGCACATTCTTTCTCATACAAATGTACTATCTTAGTCTGCCTACTACTACCTCCTAGTTTCATAGATGATAGAGGTAACCAATAATTCAAGGGAGGAGTGGAAAAGACAGAAATAGAAAACTTTGAAAATTCATGCATACTCTTTCATCTCAGTTCCTAGATCAGAAACATTTAGTTGATTTAAATGCTTTTCCCATTTGTCTCCCTGTTCTCACATTGCAAATTCTGATTTGCACATAACACCAAACTACAGTGTAGTTTGTTTGTTTTAATTAAGACATCACTCTTTTCTGTTTTCTTTTTGCGTGATCAGCACACTTAACATAAAATAAATTATAGCACAGTGATATGAGTAAACCCAAGAGGTCATGATGGTTGAGCAGTTAAAGATGCTGAGCTCATCAGTTGGAAAGCCCAGGTTCAAGGATGATGATATGAGTAAACCCAAGAGGTCATGATGGTTGAGCAGTTAAAGATGCTGAGCTCATCAGTTGGAAAGCCCAGGTTCAAGGATGATGAGTACCGGATGATGGAGTGAGCTCCCATTACTTGCCCCAGCTCTTGCCTACCTAGCAATTTAAAAGCATGAAAATGTAAGTAAATAAATAGGCATGGGAAGGTGACAGCATTCTGTGTGCCTCAGCATATAATTATGTTGGTCACATAATGACAGAAATATCTTTGGACAATGCTGTCTCCCTTGGCTAAGAAATGGAGATGAGAACCATTCCCCTAGAGTCGGTCATGACTGAACAGGGGAAACATTTACCTTTATGAGGAAACACAGTGGTGAGATTCGAAAATTTTTACTACCAGTTCTGTGGGCGTGGCTTGGTGGATGTGGCTTGGTGGGCAAGGCAGGGGAAGGATACTGCAATATCTCCATTTCCACCTCACTCCAGGGGAAGGTTACTGCAAAATCCCATTCCCTCTCCACCCCACTAACCTGCTTTCCAGCTCTGTTGTCCTTTGCAGAGCAACAACAACAACAAAAAAAGACCCAGCCAATCAGCTGGGACTTGGGAGGCAGAGAATAGATGAGGGCGGGGCCAGTCAGAAGTGGTATTTGTTGGTTGTCTGAACTACTCAAAATTTCTGCTACCAGTTCTCCAGAACTGGTAAGAACCTGCTGAATACCACCTCTGAAACACACTTATGGATAAAATATTTAACACCCTGTCACATCTTGGTGTCTTTCAGGGAACCGTTCACTTTCATGAGTTGGAACTATATTTGCTAAAATATCCAACCAGAATTGTTACTAGCAATCTCTAGAAATAAATCCAATCTAGTGAGAAAAGCTCATTAACACACTCCAATATTTTTTATTTTACATTTTATAGTAACATGTATTATTTGCTGCTGTAAAATAAGCCTCAGTACATATCTATACATCAACAAATCCCTATTAAAAATATTGGCACATGTTAATAGCTCATGATTATTACCTAAATTATAGACATATGTGACATAGTCATTTATTTCATGCAAATATATAGGAAGGTGTTGGAAGAAATATCTATCTGGTTCAGTTCCAAGGCAGGAGAAAGACACTGGAAACATGGAAGCTGATCAGAAAGATGGTTTAATGATGAACAGAACCATCATGCACATGGTTCTGGTGCAGTTCACCACATGGAGTTGAGAGTGGGGGGCATTTATGCCTTCTTTTGGGCTTTGCACTTGAACTTCCTGTTCCTGTGCAAGAACATGTATTCTATTGGCTGTTGTCAGATTCCCATGAGGCCATGTACAAATCCTAGGAGTTTGTTTGAGCTTAGTGTGGTTGAAGTTTCTGAGGCTGATGCAATGAAGGCTTGTGTTGGGCAATTCCTATTGTGGCTGAAGGCTGATCCAGAGGTGGTATTCAGCAGGTTCTGACCAGTTTTACAGAACTGGTAGTAGAAATTTTGAGTAGTTCAGAGAACTGGCAAATACTACCTCTAACTGGTCCCTGCCCCATCTATTCTCTGCGTCCCGAGTCCCAGATGATCATCTGGGTCTTCTTTTGTTACCCTGAACAGGAGAATAGAGTTGGAAAGCAGGTTAGTGGGGTGGGGAGGGAATGGGATTTTGCAGTATCCGTCCCCAGGAATGGAGCAGGAATGGAGATTCTACAGTATCCTTCTCCTGCCATGGCCACCAAGCTATACCACGGCCACTAAGCCATGCCCACAAAACTGGTAGTCATAAAAAAAACATTCCACCACTGGGCTTTTTTTTGGATCTTGCTTATGAATAGAGCTATCTATGTCTTTATTTCTTAAGTGCTGACATCTGCTGTGGGCTCTGAAAGAAGGCAGAGGCTGTTTTCCAAGAGCATGTTTCTCCATTTGTCATCCAGAGTAATATAATATTCTGCCTTTTTTATATTTCTCAAAGTATTTCATTCTTCTAGGAGATGGGTGGGTACTAACTTTTTACAATGGGGTTGAAAACTGTTTAGGTTCCAAATCTGCATTTTATTTTACAGTTTTCTAGAAAGGTATTTTTCAGCAAGAAAAATAATAATCAGTTTTATGATTTAAATACAAAAGAGAAAGTACCTTCATTGTCTCATCTACTCAGGCCTATTCTCACTAATGCTTGTCCAAATTGAAAATCCATTGATTAGCTTCAAAAGATATATTCATGTGTATGCTACATACATTAGGATCTATGACAAATAAGAGAACCAAAGATTAATTAAACTTAAAGAAATTAAAATTGAAGTTAAAAAAACCATGAAAGAACAACATTAACCAAATAACTCCCATTTGTTTGGGGTTCAGGCAAGCTAAATTGGGTATGGTTTTAATGCAGTATAATTGTGTGCATTTAAGTCTTATTGATTTCAGCTGGACAAATTCATGCCTTTGCACATTGAAGGATGGGAAGTCTTTCATTTAATCAGTTAAGTTTGTGAACTGCTGTGGTCAGCCTCTTATTTTCATGACATCGATTACATTTGATTCAATAATTTAGTAAAGGATGTTTTCAAGAACATATTTTTACATTTAGTTTTTTGTTTTTGTTCTTCGTAGCTTGGGGGAAACAGATTAAAGGACAAAGGTGTATGTCAAGAGGATAATCCTGTAAAGCCTGGGGTGGCTTTTTTTTAAAAAGCAATTTTTTCAAGATGGCTATCAAGCTTGGTGACTTTTGGAAACAGATTAAAAGGACAAAAAGAGAGATGTATGTCGAGAGGATATCCTGAAAAAGGTGCATTTTTTTGTTTATAATTATGTTTTATTGTACTTATCTATGTTTTCATATTATTGTAGCAATTAAAGAAGTATTTTCTTTATTAAGCTTTTCCAGTGGTGAGGACATGACTCAAGATAAATTTGAATATTATTAGTTTAATTGGAAGCCAATCCTGGCACTGTGAACAGACTAGAGATTGCCTCAGATATTGGAATCAGAACATTGATTGACAATGTTTTTGGTTGGGAATTTAAGGTACATACTAAAAACTAATATCGTCTCTAGAGCCAGTTTGGTGTATCAACTAAAAATTAGATGAATATGAGTTCTAATCCCAGTTTAGATATGAAGACAGCTGGGTGGTATTAGGCTAGTCATTTTCTCTCAGCACTGGGAAACTGACAATGGCAAACTGTTTCTGAAAAACCTTGCCAAGACAATTGCAGATGGTTGTCAGGAAGCAAAACTCAACCCAAAGGTACCCAAAAAAACAAAACAAAACCTAGAGACTAATATAGTGGAAAAATCAATAATTTCCTCAAATTTTTGTCAACTAGAATTCCCTAAGACTGGGGTGTACATAAATAAACCCCTAGCCAAGTTTCTCAAATGGGGTCCTTCATTCCAACAGTAGTTATTTAGCAATAGCACTTAGACTTATATACCACTTCACAGTGCTTTACAGCCCTTTCTAAGTGGTTTACAGATTCAGCATATTGCCCCCAACAATCTGAGTGCTCATTTTACTGACCTCGGAAGATTGGAAGGCTGCGTCAACCTTGAGCCGGTAAGTATCAAACTGCTGAAGTGCAGTTAGTTGGCAGTCAGCAGAAGTAGTCTGCAATACTGTTAAGTATGGAGAATAAGGGAGACCAGACATCTGACCAGTGACTTCAACTCTTTAATAAAGTGATAGACATAACAGAGCAATGCTATGGGCAGCAGTAACCCTTTTATAGGGTTAGCTGTTGCCTTATTAACCAATGAAAATGTGCAACAGGTTCCCACTACTGACCAATAAGGACAGTCCCAAAAGTGGCCAATCAGGGACTGGTTCTGGCCCAATCCCAAGTTGTTGTATAAGGACCAATCAAGTGTGCAGGT
Source organism: Notechis scutatus (assembly GCF_049901735.1). Taxonomy (NCBI): domain Eukaryota; kingdom Metazoa; phylum Chordata; class Lepidosauria; order Squamata; family Elapidae; genus Notechis; species Notechis scutatus. The sequence goes on along the minus strand of NC_142009.1, from coordinate 254,540,665 downwards.
TTTCAACCCCTAATTTGCATTTAGGTTATTCACTTTTATTGATTCACAACAAATACTGCATTCTAACCACTGGACCACCACAGCTCATTTGTTAAAGAACTAGGAGCTACTGTATTCAAGATAGTAGATCTGTTTGATGCATAAGACTCCCTCATAAAAGCCATGATTGAGGAAAAATGGCAGCAGCAGTGTTAAAGTAGAGCTTAAACCATTACATATATGGTATACTTTCATTCCTTCCAGTTTTCCCTAAAACAAAAAACCTATATCAGTGATGGTGAACCTTTTTGTTGTGGTGTGCCGAAAGCACGTGCGCATGCCAGCATGCACAATGCAATGTGCCCTGCCCTCCCTGCGCATGTGCATGCAACACCCCCTGCCCTGCCCCTTTGCCTTCATTGCGCATGCACATGACTCCCAGCTGATTTTTGGCCTGTTTGAGGCTGTTTTCGCCCTCCCAGCGGGTTGAGGGAAGCTTCTGAAGCCTCAGGAGGGTAAAAACCGGCCCATTCCGGCACTTCTGGTATTTCCAGAAGGCCTGTTTTTTTGGCTTCCTGAGGCTGCAGAGGCTTTCCTCGAGCCTCTGGGAGGGCAAAAACCAGCCTCAAACAGGCCAAAAATCAGCTGGGAGGTGTGCGCATGCACAGTGCAGGTAAGTTTGAGTGGGGCTTGTGTGCCCACACAAATGTCTCTACGCGTGCCATAGGTTCGCCATCATGGCCCTATATAGTAAGTGAGACTATGGGAAAGTCACTGGCCCATACCACGCAGTAAGTTATATCTGATCTTTGCTACCTGAGGTTTCTTCTTCTAGTATGGGATTTCTTACATGTAAATAAGGGAATAATATTCATTTTGAAAGGCAACTTTCTGCTAAAGAAGTCTAGTTGCCTTTTGAAAAGTAGCTTTGGATGACTGAGAATTTCCATAGATGGAATAATATGCAATTTTGATGTAGTCTCTTTCCACTTTTGAACCAATTGATTCATATTCCATCATATTCCTTTCTGGTCATCATATGCTTTTGCTTTTAAGGCTAGTCTGGAATATGTTGTAGTTTACACAATCACAACACTTTGTAAAACAACATAGCAAACTCTTTGAAAGTTTCTTGTCTTTTGCATTATTCATCAGATATTAGTAATATAATCTCAGGTACCTGCATCTTTTCCATATCCAACTGTACCTCTGTCAGTTCTTATTTCAGGAATTGTTGAAGTCTAGTATGCCAGAACCAGTAAACTATGTACTAGGGTCTTAGTAATGTGCGAGAAAGGTGTGATTCTGCAGTTCAAGCATTCCTTAGCAAGTTTTCAAACTTTTTCAGTCGATGGAATTTGACAGCTTGTGATGATGATTGATAATGAATCCAAGAGCAAGAGACAAAGCTCTAATGATATAAAAAAGACTATATTCAATGATTTTTTTTGCTCTTGATCTCTCTCACAGAGCCCTCTCAAGTTCTTATGGAACTCTAGAATTCTATGGAACAGAGTTAGAAAAACCCTGTTTCCCAACATTGCTTGCCCCCACCCTGGTCAGTTCTTTCATCTGTAACCTGTCTTTTATGGGTGACTCTCTTAAGTGTATTTTATTATTTGTAGTTGTAAATAGTTGTATCTGTAAATAGGCTTCAAAAATCTCAATAATAATTTGAACTACAGATAATTATCCATAAAAGGCACATAAAGAATACTCTAGTTAGTATGTTCGGAAGCTTTCCACGTCCACCATATTGTTCTAGGCATATGCCTTGGTTTGTCCATGGTGCACATCAACTTTGCCACAGACTACAACAGATTTGTTTGTTTTAAGAACCCAGGTCCCAGAACGAATTTGTGTACCTGTGGACCCTTCAGCAATTCCCACACCTATGTGGAATGTATGTGTGACACTGTCCAGGGAAGAATTCTACTCAAAATATGTTCTTATCGATGGGAAGAAACTCTGGAACAAACTTTTAATCCTGAACTGTGGTATAATATGCACGTACCAAAAAATTTAACCTTATCTTCCAGTAACTCTGATTGATAGTTTACCTATCAATCAAACCCATCAAGCAGTGAGTTGAGCTTTTGGGATAGGTGTGTGTCATTATTTCCCAAGGAACACTTTAACAAAATGTTTCATTACATTATAGCAACTTTCTGGATGAGGCCCTAAACACAAGACAACTTCCTAAATCTTCAGCTAAATGACATTTTTATTTAGCTAGCTTCAAAGTCTTAGATACAAACTGTGTTATATTATGAATAAATATACAGACATAAATTTGTAAGCAATATGCAACAGTAGTTGTGCTGAACTTTACAAAGAATGCAGTCTGAATTATGATGCAAAGACTAAAGCCTAAGCTTTAAGGTACATTATTATTTTTTGACTGATGCCAAATTGTTGCCTTATGCATAATGCAGATTAGTCTTTTCCCCTCTCCCTCCTTCGGATTATATACCCTTCAAAAGTACAAATCCTAGTCTAAGATAGTCTTCACCCAATGAAACAGTGAGATCATACTTTTGAAGGTTCTGTCAAACAGCAATGGATCATGCCCAGTATTTCCTAGCCGTACCACAGATAACAACAATGATCTAATACATATCGATTTTACAGAAGACAATGTTGAAAAAGCACTACGCAATCTAAAACCATCTCTATCTATTGGACCTGATGGAATATGTGCCTACTTCTTAAAAAAGCTATCCACTGCCATAGCCAAACCTCTAAGCATAATCTTTGAAAAATCTTTCAGGACCAGCTCCTTGCCTAACCTATGGTCACAAGCCACAGTCATCCCCATCTTCAAAAAGGGAGACCCAAGCCTATTTGAAAATTACAGACCAATCTCCTTATGCTGCGTCACCTGTAAAGTCATGGAATCAATTATTAACCAATCCATCATCCTCCACTTAGAGACAAACAACCTACTCTCCAATAAACAATTTGGTTTCAGAAAAAAACTATCCTGTAATCTGCAACTCTTACACTGCAAAAACATATGGACGACACAACTCGACCAGGGCAAAGCAATAGACGCAATCTACATAGACTTCTGTAAAGCCTTTGATTCAGTGGTACACCGACAAACTACTCCTAAAAATAAAATCCTATGGTATCTCTGGACAACTGAATAACTGGATAGAAGCATTCCTGGCAAACAGACAACAAATGGTCAAAATTGGGAGCGTCCTATCAAATTCTGTACCTGTCAATAGTGGTGTCCCCCAAGGCAGTGTTCTAGGACCAACTCTCTTCATACTCTACATAAATGACCTCTGTGATCATATTAAGAGCAATTGCGTTCTTTTCGCTGATGATGTAAAGCTGTTCAATACCACAGACAATACTGCTACCCTACAAAAAGATCTTGACTATGTATCAGAATGGTCAAACAAATGGCAACTTCAAATCTCAACAAATAAATGCTCTGTCTTACATATTGGCAAAAAAATCAGAAAATAAAATACAAGCTGAATAGTCAAAATCTTGTTGATGACCCAAGCTCTGTAAAGGACCTTGGAATACTCACCTCTAATGATCTAAGTGCTAGAGCCCACTGCAACTACATAGCCAAAAAGGCATTAAGAGTTGTTAACCTAATCCTACGTAGCTTTTCTCTGGTAATATCACACTACTAACCAGAGCACACAAAACATTTGCTAGACCAATACTCGAATACAGTTCATCAGTCTGTAACCCACATTACGTATCTGATATTAGCACAATTGAGAAAGTCCAGAAATATTTCACAAGAAGAGTTCTCCACTCCTCTACTCGTTGTAGAATACCTTATGCCACCAGACTTGAAATTCTAGAACTAGAAAACCTTGAATTACGCCGTCTTCGGTCTGATTTAAGCATGGTATATAAAATCATACATTGCAATGTCCTACCTGTCAATGAATACTTCAGCTTCAACCATAACAACACAAGAGCACACAATAGATACAAACTCAAAGTTAACCGCACCAAACTTGATTGCAGGAAATACGACTTCAGCAATAGAGTGGTCAATGTCTGGAATACTCTACCCGACTCTGTAGTTTCTTCCCCAAACCCCAAAAACTTTAACCTTAGACTGTCTACTATTGACCTCACCCTTTCCTAAGAGGTCTGTAGGGGGCGTGCATAAAGCGCACCAACGTGCCTACCGTCCCTGTCCTATTGTTTCTCTTATTCTTCTTTTATTTTTCTTATATGTACCCATTTCATGTATTCACAATTATGTATACACTTATACTTATTATCTTGTAAACAATTGGCAAATCAAATAAATAAATAAATAAATAAAAATAAATATGAAAATCTAACATGGCAGGGAGAAAGTTTCTAGTTATCTTAAATAAATTGGACCTAGAATACAGAATCCTGTGTGCCCAGATGCCTTGTTTCCCAGTCTCAAGGACTAGCATGTCCAATCAAACATGCTTACATAAATTTTGCATTAAATATAGAAAATTTAGCATGCAAAACTGAGAATATTTAAGGAACTGAGTGTGTATATACATAGATACCCATGTTTCTTTCTTCTTTCATTGGATTTGATGGGCAAATTCTTGTTGAGAACTTAAGCCCAGACTATTTTTTGCAGACTTTATACAATAAAGGATCTGCAAAATACTTTTAAGTGAACTCATAGTTCAATATGTAGGTTGGTCTGTACATGGTGATTTTTCTCTTATTCCTGAAGCAAACAACAGATATGGAATCTGAGGCCATTGGCTGATCCAGAGTCTATTGCACTGGTGAAATGAAGAAAGAGAAAAGAAAATAATATGGAACCATGGAACCAAAAACAGTCTTGATATCAATTCTATACTAATGACTTCAAATCAGAGTTTCTTAGCTTACTTGGTAGTGCATATTTCCTAGCTAGTGTTTCCTACTTAGCAGCTTCTAATGACTCTGTTTTTGTTTAAAAAAAAAAACTTTTTTCCCTTGTCAAACAAAATAAAACAGAATTACAACTGAATCTTGCATTATACTAGACAAAATCTAGAATATGTCTTGATTAATTTTAAGGTTAAAGCATAATCTTTGTATGTACATGCACATCTATACATACAAGTATGGAATATTCCATTCATTGTAGCCTCACAAGAACCCTGTCAAGGAGAAGGGCATAAGAAAAAATGAGACAGGTCACTCACGCCCAGTGAGCTGCATCTGAGCTCAATAAACTTAATAGCATCGTCTTTTTACTAGTTTACTGTTTTCAGCAGAGAAAACCAGCATGGTTAATGAAATGTTTAGCTGTACTTTCCTTGACATAAATACAGGGAGCGTTCATTAAGGCAGTCTTTCTCTTCTTGACTTGCTTTTACAAACTTGTTTAGGTCAGGATAAACATTCACACAATCACAAAAGAGACCAAGAGACATGCAGTCACAAAAGAGACCAAGAGACATGTTATTTATTTTGCTCTACCCAAGGAATCAACATTTTGAGAACAGAAATACTTGGGTCAAAGTCTTCTGGCTCCAGGGAAACATTTTCTTTCCGTGGCTCATTTGTTCTTCCAGATGCTAGCCCAGAAGCAAAGTGGTAGCTTAGACATTTTTGTAAGACTGATGAAATACTTTCTGAATGAATGTGCTACTCAAAACTTTCACTGCCATATTCTGCATCAGATGAAGCATCCAAATTGTTTTCAGAGTCAGCTTTATGCATAATATATTGCAGTAATCCTATTTTTAGTCATTGGTGTTGTAAATTAATATTAATGTCTGCATTTTTATACTAAATTAGAAATTCTAAATTTCTTTAGAGTCTTAAAATTTTAACTCATCACTGTCAATGTAAACATTTGGACTTGTTTAGGAAATGCAGATTGTTGTAAAGGACCCTTTGTAAATGTAATAACCTTTATTCCAAGGAGCTTTCCAATGAAACCCTTGACAAATATGCAGGTGGAGTAATGGATGAAGTTTGTGTCATTTGGCTTAATTAAATCTCAGATACTACCCAACAGACCATGGTGTAAAATGAATAGTAAATATTTTCAGAGATCCTCTAGGAATTGCCTTTCAAAACCATTGCCTAGGCCACATAATCTTATTCGTTTTAGACATTTAGAGTTTAGAGATGTCAACAGTGATTATTACAAAAAATAGTGGAACAGTGGAAGTATCAGTGGGTATAATAATTTAATATCTGCCTTTTGTTTGCTTGTTTTAAAGAGAAAATACATTGTAGTTACTTAACATTTTGGGAGCTACAAAGAGGTATCAGTCTATGGAAGCATCCATTAAGGGAAATAGAAAGGGAACAAAACCAAATCAATACATGGCAAAGAGTTATGTGTGCATTAACTGGTAGTACAAAGGAAGATGGAGGAGAAAATGGCACACTAGATTGCAATTATAACAGGCAATCTTGTCAGATGGCTGAGTTTTGGCCATCCTTTTTCAGGTGAACCATCTATTTTCATAACTATTCTGTTCAATATTGTCAGAGCCTTTCCACTGCTAACAAACTGCTAATCAATGCAGATTCACTCACCATATTAGGCATCAAGCTCATTGGAAAGGAAATGTTGACAAGGCTTTAAAATGAAAAAAGTCTAAAATAGTAGAAGTACATTTTAAAAATCTCAAGAGAACAAGATTTGTGTGATTCTTCTCCACCCACTTTCTCAGTAATTTACTGTTAGGTTGCAAGGCTTTTGAATTCTTCTTATATAATATATATGAGTTGAGAAGACAACTTTTGTCATCTGATCCAACCTTCTTTTCAATGTATGAATCTAGTTAAAAGAAAACAACCTTTAAAAAAATATTCAGCATGAGAGAGTCCATCGTTGTACTAGGCAACAATGCTTAACAAAAGACATTACTGCTAATATTACATCTAATATTTAATGTCACTGCATTGATCTTTGTCCTGCTCTCACTTGCCAAACAAAGCAGAACTGACCACTGTTATGCACGACAACATTCTAGATATTTGATGTCAATACACCTTCCTTCAATCTTCTCTTTTGCAATCTAGACATGACCAGCTTCATGAACTGTTCCGCTTAAGGTTTGGTTTTTATGCCCCTTAAAATCCAGTGTTGTCTGAATTTGTTCCAGTTTTTCACTTTTAAATTGCAAAGTTCAGAAATGGATACTGCATGGTTAGGATCCTCAATTTTGTAGCTTTGCATTTTTCCCCTCTATCTAGGTACAGGATATTATCCTTTCTGTATAATAATGTGATGACCCAGAGCGTAACACAAACGTAACAAAATCCAAAACATAAATAAATGTCCTTTAATGTCTCCAACTTGGCCCACTGTTCAATAATTCTCAGTTGGAGATAAAACGTATTCAAAAATAGTCTTCAAAAGAAAGCAATACAGTCCGTATTTAATGAGCAGATAGATGTGAAAATAAAAAACAAAAAAACTAAAATGATGAATTTCCACAACAGAGCAGGAGAAGTACTTACCAAATTCAACGAGATAACAAGGCACAGTTTGTTGGAAGGATGCCAATCAAGATAACCTCAAACCAAAATAAAACACGCTTTGTCTCCAGCGTTTGCCAGAACGCAGGTCCAAGCTCTTATGCAGTTCTCACACCTGCAGCCCATGAAGAGGATCAAGGCCCTCTCCTCCCAAGTAGACCACGTCTCTCCCTTATCCTCTCCTCCCTGCGTGCCCTAGGGGATGGGCCTGGGTCCTCCTCTGACTGCTCAGCTGGCCTCTTCCCCTCCTCAGCTTCCTCCACAACTTCTGGAGCCATACTTCCACTCCCTGTCGGCTGTTTCTCTTCTCCCTCAGAGTCAGTCTCCACCAGCGGCATGACAAATAACAATATCTAATGCCATCCTGTTAGATTTGATTGCAAGTTTATCAAGGTCATTTTGAATCATGATTTTGTCTTAAGGCATTAACCAAACCCTTAATGAATTTGTGCATTTAATAATCTTTCCTTCTATTTCAACAGTTTGGTAATCATTAAAGGTATTGAATAGTATTGGTCCAAGCCTTGATACTTCCCTTCAGGTCAGTCCAGAATCATTCACAAGCACCCTCTTGTTGTTCAACCAGTAGAAAATTTAACAGACTGACTATTTTATTCATCTTATTCACCAGGATATTGTGTCAGCCTCTGTCAAACCCTGAAATCAGGGAATACTAAGTCATCTATAGCATTCTCCTAGTTTATCAAAACAGCCTTTTGTCATAAAAATAGATCAGGTTAATTTGTCATGACTTATTCTTGGCAAAGCCATTCTGGATACTGGTAATGTTATTCATCTATAAATATCCACATATGTGCTGCTTGATAATCTGTTCTTCCCTCCCTTAATATTCTTTAAACTTTCTGATTTTTAGAATAAGTTTGCAGAATCTTCCTTCTTGCTTTTTGGATATTTAGATAAGTTGTATCACCCTTTTTCTTCTTCAAGAGTTTTAAGGATGGCAGTCAATGCATTTGATGTCTGTTATGTCACACTCTGGAGACATAAATCTATTTAAGGATATAAATTAAGCTTTCTAAGTCATGGCAGGGTTCCTGTTGCTCAAATGGAACTGGTGGGAGAATTTGTCCAAGTGGATTTTGCTCACTCTCACATTTTCAATCTGAAATTTGTTCCATCCAATTTCCACATCAATTTATGATTTGGTTTTAGACATCCAGGCAAAAATCAGTGCATGTTTCATCATTTTTGTACTGGCAATTCTTCCTAAAGTATGAATTTTGTTTGTATTCCTCCAGGACATGCATATATTATGTTAATATGAGCAGTTTCACATCAGTCCAGGAAATACAAAGTAGATAAGGGTGCAATAAAATAAAAGCAAAGGACTTATCCCTTCACTGCTGTTATTATTAGAAAATCTTCACCATAACTTTTTAGTCATCTTTTTAATAGATGAAAATGATATACAGTATGTAGAATTTGTTTACAAATCTGTTGTGTCTGTCTCTTAAAAATATTCACAAGTATCCATTGACAAAGATCTACAGAAAGTAATTCTAATCAGGGGTGGGATTCAAATTTTTAACAACTGGCTCTGTGGGCGTGGCTTAGGTGGTGGGTGTGGTTTGGTAATCATGTGACTGGGTGGACATGGCTTGGTGGTCATGGTATTGGCTGGGTGTGGCCAACTCAATATCACCCACATTGAGGCATGCATCTCCTCCCCTGGCCTCTCAGGACTGTGGGGATGCTGCAACAGTCGTAAGTGTGAAAAATGGTCATGTCACTTTTTTCAGTGCCATTTTAACTTTGAATGGTCACTCCACACAAGCAAAGTACCAGCAAAGGAGGAAAAAAAACCCCTCCAGAGATGTTCCTGAGACAGGAAGTCTAGTTCTGCCAAGTATGTAATAAGGGTTAATGGAGAGGCAGTTTCTGTAAGCAATGCACCAGAATGTTACCTTCCTACCTTCCTTACAGGATTAGGCCAGCAACTTCTTCTAACAATTGGTTCTCTGAACTGTTTAGAATGTTAACAACCGGTTCTAGCAAATAGGTGCAAACTGGTAGAATCCCACCCCTGATTCTAATGCAATAATTGTAATGCATATTATACTTTTTCACATTTTATCAATGCATGTGTTTTATTGGTAATGTGTATGGCAAATTAATAAGGAACTCAGTGAAAATAATTCTGCAGACTCAAAGATGTGACTGTGTCTCTGCATTAAATTTAGGAATCCTTAAGAAAAATCCATAAAATGGCTAAATAAAATCAATCCATTCTTCTCTTTGTAAAAGCTATATCAATAGTTGCTTTTCATGTGCAAAAATCATATTGATGTAGATTGAATGGAGATAGTCCCTTTTCCATATTAAAATGATATAGTAAGAGGTAGTCAAATTACATCAGGTTCATTATCAGGCTGGACTCATTGCTCTAGGATGAGATCAAAATGGGAAGACATATCAAATAAATGAAATGTCTGCTCAGTAAGAAGGAAATGGGAACAGATACTCATAAGAAGCTATAAAGCCGTGTGGGCTCGATAGAAAATAGATTGTGCCAAGTATTGTGAGCAGAGACCAAACATTTTTATTTCTTTCTAGTAATATTAGATAAAACATTGGCATTTAAGGTATTGTGACTTTGCAAAATTATGTATGTAATTACTAATCTTGATCTAATAGACGAACCCAGCTTTCCATGAATTTGCAAATTCTGTGATGCGGTTATGGACAGTTACTATTTTTGGGGGGAAATGAGTAATTAAATGTATACATTTGAATAGGTGCTTTCAAAGATTTTCTGAATAGTCAAATCAACAAGAAAAAAATACCCCATTATTTAATGTGAAGAGAAATCTATACAATTAACAGTGTAGCTTTTATTAAACTATTAGAAGTTATCACACAAAAAGTTCAATAATATTAAATTGAATATGGACGTTTAATTTTTGTTTGACATCAGTTTAGTAAATGGTAAGTGTCAGGGTTCTGACAGATGCCCTAATGCCTGACTTGCTCTCGACTTGCCACTAAAGTTGGTTCTGACTTTAACTTTTTAGGAGGGAAAAAAATCCAAATTTGGATTCATAGAGACATCATATTGAATCTGAAATTGCTTTTAATCAAGACTTGGTTCCAGATATTTGAATTTTGATTTTAATAAACAGACCAAGAAATGACCAAACTGAAATGAATGTAATAGGACATTGATATTATTAATTTAAAAAGGTCAACTGGTGACTCTCAAGTCTTAACTAATTAAATGAAGATTTGGATAATCCCATAAAAAAATAACATATGTGATGCTTTGATTCACTTGGTGGTTGAGATGCTCTAAACATTATTAGACCCATTCTGGGAACCACCACTGAACCACCCTCTCCTATACCATAAACTGGAACTATCCAATTAGAAAGAAATGGAGCAAGTTTAAGTCTTCAACCCTTAACTTTCACATGGAATCTGAAAGGATATCAGGATCAGTAGTATTAAATACCACCCAGAAGTCTAAAAGGACTAAGAGAAGCACACTACCCACTTCCAAGTTCTGACAAAGATTGTATGCAAGACTGATCAATGCTATTGCTGACCCACCTCCCGAATGGACCCCTGACACAAAACAAATCAGACATTCTGCTACTTCTAGGGCACCCCTTCTGCTATCATTTCAGTGCCTTTCCCTAAAATATTAGGGTTAGAGACTAAGCGATCATTGTCAAAAATAATCATATTGAGGAAGGTCTTTTTAAAAACTAGGCATGCTACAGTTTATTCAAGGCTACAGGCACAAAAACCGTCCAAAATGAATTTTTGACAGTTTTGCAGATCCAGATAGTCTTATTCTTATGGGTCCAGACAGGAAGATCATAGCTCTAGCCCAGGGGTGTCAAACTCGTAACCCGCAGGCCAGATGTGTCATGCGCTGGCCATGTCCACCTCAAAGAGGATAGGGAAAACGTCATGATATGTCTCGTGACAACAATGTGACGTCAGAAGTTTGACACCCCTGCTATAGCCTATAGATAGCTGCAGACATGCCAGAGAAGATGCTATATATTTAATCAGAGTTCACATATCAGAAGTAATCTTAAGTAACATGGCAAGATTCCAAGTCATCATAATACCATACTTTGGTACATGAGAAATCAAAACCTTAGTGAATCTGATGAGTTTATCAGTGGTAAGAAATATATCTACTGCCTACATGTATCTGTGGCCACTAATATGACTGCCTTCTCTGTTTTCAAATATTGATGTCATAAGATATTCCCATGCACATTTAAAAATGAAAGTTTCAAAGTACCATCTAGCATTCCAGAAAATCATAAATAAGGTTCTATTTTTAGTATAGACTTTTGGATGTTTTTAATGATGTCATCACATTTGTGTTTCATTTTATTTCTTGCCTATGAGAGTTTCCAAAGTATTAGAATCTCTTTATGCTTTTTCATGCTTCATGCTTCATTTGTCTTTTGGAAATACAGAAGAAGAAAAAAATCAATGAAACTAAAAAAATATATAGATTAGCACTATAGGTCAATTGGTTAGTAAGCAAATTACATATTTTAGCATCTTGTTAGCAAATGCACCCTCTATTTTGTAAACATTCATCACAGAAGTTCACACTGTTCTTCTCTTCTGAAATTTGCATGAACTATCTTTTCAAATAGATATTAATGCTGAATTCTCCAATTCATCTTTTGATAAATTAATTAATACTATTGTTATTGGGCAGATTAAAAGTACCATAACTGAATAATTAATTAACACAGAAATTATTGAAAGATCAAGCAGGTATTTGTAACCAGGCAACCATTAACCACAAAACAGAAATAGTAATAATAATTTTTAAAAAGCACAGAAAAGATATAGGTTGCTGTACTGCTTTCTGTTTGCTTGTGTTTTTTTTTCAGAATCTGTTATTACATTTTTAATAAATATAGAGGAAATTCTCTATTTTTAAAGCAGAATTAAGCATGCTACAGTCAAAAAATATCATTTAAAGCAGAAATTATCTTTAATGGAACCATCTTAAGAAGTAAAGCACAAAAAGTAATAAAAGACATAAGGAAAATTAAACATTCTTTACAATGGAAATCAAGTCAACCGTTACTTTGTAGTCTTAAGTCATTAAAACTACAAAGTAACAGTTGACTTGATTTCCATTGTAAAGAATGTTTAATTTTCCTTATTTTTCTCTCTGGTAATTAAATTTGTTACAATTACAAAGTTTACCATAATACAAACTGTGGAGGCAGTCTATTTTCAGAGCAAGATTATTCTGAATCTCAGAGCTCTAGTTTATCTCGCGCTCTAGTTTTCTAGTTATTTTTAGTTATTTCTAGTTATTGCATAACCAGATCCTATCACTCTTTGGTTTTTCTGACACGGGAAATCTGACACTGGAAAATTTGGTCCTAAGAAGCAATAGAGATCTTGTGGAAGATTTTTCTTTTTTTTGTCTAAGCTTAGAGCTCTTTCTGAATTTGATCCTACTTACAACTTTTCAGGGATTATAGAGTTGCAGAGTTGGAGGAGCATATGAAAAAAGTGAAATGTCATGCATTCTAATTGCCTTTTTGTAGGTTTGATTCAGAATAATACTTTTGCTGCAATATCTATAGCAATTCTTCCTTCTTTTCAATCTTTGATGTCTCCCTTATTTACTCTTACTTCATAAATAAAAAGTGCTACTTAATTTAATTTTAGTTTTCATTGGATTTGAAATTTTACATTTTTATTACTAGACTTGGATTTTTTTTTTAAAAAAAAAGGCAAGAAATAAATGTTCAAAAGAGAAATTCACCAAAGAAGAATTGTGTGTGATGAGTATTTTGTGCCTCTCAGAGTTTCCCAGAGTGAATGAAATCAATGTTTTTAGTTACTAGTTTAGTTACTGTGTTCTAGAGGTTTGGGAAGGATAAAATACAATATAAAGGCCTCTGGATTTGCATAGATATAAGGCACTAATTGCATTCTTCATTAATGCTCAGCCTTTCCAATAATTAGGGCAATCTTTGCAAATATTTAATATTGAAAATGGTAAAATAGTTTATAGGTATGTAGGTCTTGCCATCCAGCAAAGACTTTTCAGCAATGTACAATTAGAGTTAACACAACCCCTAAAATATGGGGGGGGAAAACCCTGCAAGCATACAGTATCTCTGTAAAAAGTATAGTATATTTTGAACTACTCAACATTTCTGCTACTGGTTCTCCAGAACTGGTCAGAACCTGCTGAATATCACCTCTGGTACAGTGGCAAAATAGCTTCACACCTGCTGGCCTACAGCATTCTCGGGAAATTGGCTCATTTGGGGCTTTCTTCTACCAGCCCTCTGCTGATCACACCTGGGCAGATTCCCAGGTCCATTGCACAGAATGCAGCCAGCATTTTCCCAGCAACAAAATGACAGTATCTATCTACTTACACAAACAATGCTTTTGAACTGCTAGGTGGGCAGGAGGTAGGAACAAGAGATCCTGTGGAGCTGGCTTCAAACCACCAGAATGCTGGTAATTGCTCAGCATAACTGTTAGGAATGATAGTCACCTAACAGTTGGGTTGGCAATATATAAACCAGGATAGTTATTTCATACTGTTGTCTCTTTAAGAGAGTGCTGTAATTGTGATTGGCTGAGGTTCCTCCGACGGTCATAAGATGGAGCCAGAAACCTGGTTTGTTCTCTTCTTGCATTTCCCTATTGCCTTTTGCCTGATTGTCGTTCTGCTGGAATTGCTGTGAGTCTTGCAAACTCCGTTTACTGAACTTTGTTTATGATACTGGACTTCGTTTTTGGATTATCCCTGGACTGATTGTATTGAATACTACCTGCTTTAACTGTGTATGATTTGGACTGTTTGTTGGACTTTGTTTACCTGTTTACAGGAAGTAAAACCTACATTGTACTATTCAATGTATCTGTATGCTGATTGTGTGTTATTCCTCACCACTCTCACTACGTTTCCCTGAGTGCACTCATTCTCCTAATACCGCAACACTAACCATCATCATTAAGCCTCTGTGCCACCATGTTCCTTATGTGAATAGTAATAAGTAACATTGTCATATTATTATCAGTAATATTAACACTATCAGCTAGTTCAGTGGTGACTAATCTTTTTGTGCCAAAAATTGCTTTGTAATGCTCTGTAAAAAGTCCATAATGTCAATATTCTGCATACTGGAAGAGGAACAACCATGAAAAGGACAGTTATAATTGTTTTGCAAAACATTACATGTCTCTGAATGCCACCTATAAACAATTATTAACCCAAAGAGCTCTCATCTTCTTTCACAATGAAACAAAAATCAGGATTAATCGATAATGTAAGTTTTATGCCAATGTGGCAAATTGCAATAGAAAAATTATGGATTAATTACTTAAAAGTATAGTTTATTAATGACTGTTTTTGCTAATGAACCCTTTTCAATTAATAAATATGCAATAAAATAATGTGATTCAGAATGGGAAGTAAAATTAGGAAAGCTCATTAGAATCAATAGATGGGCTATCAGTACCTAACTAGTGAAAAATTCATCAACTGCACAATGCACTTATTTTTGAAAAAAAAGACCTACCCATAAATTACTTTTATTACTAGGCTAATTCTACTTTTGTTTAGAGGAGTGCACATGTACACATGCACACAAACACACACATACACAATAGCATAAAGGTCCAGAAAGTTTAATTGCAAATTGATTAACATGGAGCTCTGCTAAATAAATCAGCTGAAAGACATTTAGGTTGACACTATGCTAGGTGCTCAAATTAAAGGACTGTCCCATTGCATTAAATACAGTACATTTGTCACTGATAAACTAACAGTCACTTATTTGAGCTGACAGCCAATGGCGCAGGAAAGCAATCTGCACAATATTGGATTTAATGAATGTTTAAATTATTCTCTCTCCAGAAATCCTAAACATAAAAATGTTTCTGGTTTTATATTTTCTCAAGGTGGAATATTTTAAAAATGATTTCAAAATGTTTTATAAAGATCGAAGATGTGTGTGTGTGTGTGTGTGTGTGTGTGTCTGTCTGTCTGTGTGTGTGTGTGTGTGTATGTGAAAGAGAGGGGGAGAGAGAGAGAGGGAGGGGGAGAAGGAGAGAGAGGGAGGTAGGGAGAGAGAAAGATATATTCTTTCATTCAACCCTTTGCCCAATTCTCAAAGATTCCCAGGACAAGTCCCTGCAGTTTTCTTGGCATGCTTTTTCACACAAATTGAGATTTGTGCATATATTACCTCTTTTGAGGCAACTGATTTCCTTTAAGATGCAATTCAGGATGTTGGTTATTATCTTTAAAGCCCAAATGGTTGGAGCCAGGTTACTTGAAGGACCACCTTTCTCCAGTTACATCTACATTACCAGAGTGGCATAGCAAGGTATGTTATGGGTCCCATCTCTTACGGAAGTACATTTGGTGGGATCCAGAAAAAGAGTCTTCTTTGTAGTGGTTTCCTCTTCCCTTTGGAATATCATTCCTCCAGAGAAAACATTGGCCCCCAACTTTGATAGTTTTCCAAAAGGCCCTGAGATATGATTGACATGGATCCGATTAAGTGGTTGGTATGCATGTGCCTATTGGTAGGGCAGACGGTTATGGCTTTTTACACTGTAGAATTTTAATATTGTAAGCCATCTAGAATCCCCATGTGTGATTATATGTGCTCACCATATAAATATGTTTAACAAATAAGTAAATAAAAAATAAGATAGAAGCAAGAGAAAGAAGTAATTGATTTATTAAACACATGATTTGTCTTGGAATAAGAAGTATTAACATGTTGAAATGTGCACCACAGAGTGCTGTCAAATAAAACCTCTAATATACAGCATAAAAATAATTTACTGTATCTGCATAGGTAGTCCTTGACTTACGACTGTTCATTTAGTGACTATTTAAAGTTAAAACAGCACTGAAAAAAGTGACTTATGACCATTTTTCCTACTTAAGACCTCTGCAATATACATTTGGTCATACGATCAAACTTCAGGTGCTTGGTAACTGGTTCATATTTATGACCATTGCTGTGTCCCAAGGTCATGTAATCACCATTTGTGACCTTATGACAAGCAAAGTCAATGGGGAAACCAGATTCACTTAACAATCGTGTTACTAACAACTCCAGTGATTCACTTAACAATTGTGGCAAGAAAGATCATAAAATGGAGCAAAACTCATTTAACAAATGTCTCACTTAGCAACAGAAATGTTGGGCTCAATTGTGGTCTTAGATCAAGGATTACCTTTATATTGAGGACAAAATAGTTTCTCCCCTGCACATTCTGTATGGTATACTTATTTCTTCGGTCTTGTGTATGCCTTCATTCTACCATGTACCCAAAATAACAGAATATCCATAAACAGTAAGTTCCCTGGTGCTGTAATGTGATGCGTTATTCTGCATGATTTTAAAATAAATCCCATTGATCTTAGGGTTTAGTTTGTAATAAGCTTGTATAGCATCCTTTCAGGTTTTTTTATGGTTCAGAGATTTTGCACTACAGCTGCAATCCATAGAGCCACGAGTTATATGGAGCACCTTCTGAACAGGAAAGGCAGTGTGTAAAATATAGCTGCACAACTCATTGCCCATACACCCACAACTATTTTTGCAGTAAATGAAATACCTCTGTTGTTTTCCCCCACTTGTCTAAACAGGGATTAGAGAAAACAAGCAAATATTCCTGTCTGTTTTCTTTGTGGATAGCCTCCATATAGATTACATTTATATACCTCTAAGCTTGCAAGTTCTATAACTGAATAGTAGTGATCATATTGTCATAACCATCCCATTTAAAACTAATAAAGGATAAGGTGAAATGATAAAGGAATAGAAAAAGAAGCTATAAATTAGAGAACTTTGGTTGATTCCAGAAGCCTAACAGGGTAAGCCTTGAATGAAAGACTATATCAGAAGTTGAAGACTGTAAGATCAACAAGTTGAAAAAAAAATCAAAACCCTGGAAGAAGGCAATAGAAACCAATTTCATACTATGTATTTGTTAAGAAAACTCTATGAATGAAAATAAGTCACCAGGAGCTGACTAGGTTTCTTTTATTTTAACTTAACAGAATTGAACAATACAGGTGAAACTCAAAAAATTAGAATATTGTGCAAAAGTTCATTTATTTCAGTAATGCAACTTAAAAGGTGAAACTAATATATGAGATACATGCAAAGCAAGATAGTTCAAGCCGTGATTTGTCATAATTGTGATGATGATGGCTTACAGCTCATGAAAACCCCAAATCCACAATCTCAGAAAATTAGAATATCGCATGCAATCAATAAAACAAGGATTGTACATAGAACAATATCGGACCTCTGAAAAGTATAAGCATGGATATGTGCTCAGTGCTTGGTTTGGGCCTCTTTTGCAGCAATTACTGCCTCAATGTGGTGTGGCATGGAAGCTATCAGCCTGTGGCACTGCTGAGATGTTATGGAAGACCAGGATGCTTCAATAGCGGCCTTCAGCTCTTCTGCATTGTTCGGTCTCATGTCTCTCATCTTTCTGTTGGCAATGCCCCATAGATTTTCTATGGGGTTCAGGTCAGGCGAGTTTACTGGCCAATCAAGCACAGGAATCCCACAGTCATTGAACCAGGTTTTGGTGCTTTTGGCAGTGTGGGCAGGTGCCAAGTTCTACTGGAAAATGAAGTCAGCATCCCCATAAAGCTCAGCTGCAGAAGGAAGCATGAAGTGCTTCCAAAATCTCCTGGTAGATGGCTGTGTTGACCCTGGACTTAATGAAGCACAGTGGACCAACACCAGCAGATGACATGGCTCCCCAAATCAACACAGACTTTGGAAACTTCACACTGGACTTCAAGGATCTTGCAGTGTGTGCCTCTCCATTCTTCCTCCAGACTCTGGGTCCTTGGTTTCCAAATGAGATGCAAAAGTTATTCTCATCAGAAAAGAGGACTTTGGACCACTGATCAACAGACCAGTTCTGTTTTTCTTTAGCCCAGGTAAGACACTTCTGACGTTGTTCAGCAGCGGCTTGACAAGAGGAATACAACATTTGAAGCCCATGTCCAGGATCTGTCTATATGTGGTGGCTCTTGATGCACTGACTCCAGCCTCAGTCCACTCCTTGTGAAAGTCCCCAACACTTTTGAATGGCCTATTCCTGACAATCCTCTCCAGGCTGTGGTCATCCCTGTTGCTTGTGCACCTTTTTCTTCCACACTTTTCCCTTCCACATAACTTTCTATTAATGTGTTTTGATACAGCACTTTGGGAACATCCAACTTCTTTTGCAATTACCTTTTGAGGCTTTCCCTCCTTATGGAAGGTGTCAATGATGGTTTTCTGCACAACTGTCAGGTCAGCAGTCTTTCCCATGATTATGATTCCTACTGAACCAGACTGAGAGACCATTTAAAGGCCCAGGAACCCTTTGCAGGTGTTATGGCTTAATTAGCTGATTAGAGTGGGACACTTTGAGCCTAGAATATTGAACCTTTTCACAATATTGTAATTTTCTGAGATTGTGGATTTGGGGCTTTCATGAGCTGTAAGACATAATCATCTCAATTATGACACATCACGGCTTGAACTATCTTGCTTTGCGTGTAATGAGTCTATCTCATATATTAGGTTCACCTCTTAAGTTGCATTACTGAAATAAATGAACTTTTGCATGATATTCTAATTTTTCAAGTTTCACCTGTATATAACAACAATCTTATTTGCTATTGGGAAGGCTATCATAGATTATTGCCAAGACAATAAAGTTTTTACGATGCCCTGTTCCTTGGCTGCCAGTTTATCCCTTTGCAGTTTAGCTATTCATATAGTATTTCTGAGCAGAAAAAAAATTATAGGATATCTAGCCTATACTTATTGTTTGGGAGAACTTATTAAGATTATTATGGTTGGCAAAACAAGTTTATACTGGATTTGGCATGTTTATCCATCTATTGAGCTCTTCTCAAGGACTGTGGATAGGCAGGTATTGTTTGAGGATATTAAAAATATCTTCACAGTATGTAAGTTGTTCCAAGTAAAGTTGCCTTTTGCAATTGATGGATGGTACATTTGTCAATGTCAGTGGTATTCCAGTGGTGTTCAAGATGTTTTGAGATTGCTAAAGTAGTACTGTTGTTATTATTTTTTGCTTTCTTTTGCCACAGTCATTCTACTTCTATTTGCAGGTGTTTTTTTAAAATTTTCTCCAGTTCTTTTTCTTCTCTTCTGTTGTCTCCAGATATTGCAAGATCTACTGTACAGACATTTTTGTTTTTGTTATTAACAATTATTAGGTCTAGGGTTATATTATTATTATTGTTCATTGCACAATTAGTCAGATGTTGAGTTATTTATAAAAATAAGTATAGATTTAATATTAATGAATAAATAAATAATACATACACACATACTTCAAATCATGTGGGGAATGTTGGTTTCATTTTTTGTCTTAGAGGTTGCAAAATATCAGCTGATTCAAATTCTTATGACTAGCATTTTAACCTATCATATTGGTGGTAAAGTACTTACGTATGTGAATGAAGCACCATTTTTGCTTTGCTGTGGGTTTGTGGTTTTAAACTCTTTCGACACCACTTACATCAAATGACTCCTCTAGTTAGGTTTCTTTTATTCAGAATTTTCCTTTCTTCCAATAATTTGCTTTGCATTCACCTTGCAGCGCTATGCGTACACATGGCTAAAACATGCCTTCTTCTCTTCATTATCATTTTAGCTTCTTCTGAATTGTTCCCAGAGTATTTCTTCTTATGAATGCATTTATAAATATTCATTCCATCAAGCACATAATTATAAATTATGTAACTGCACAGAAACCCGATTAGCCAAAGCCACACACCACAAATAGCATGGCCCCCATTTCCCGCAATGAGTTTCATTCAGAAATTTTCATCCATCCCTTTATCCTAGATGTCCTCTGCATTTTGCACCCATTGTCCCTTTAAGGTAGCTTGCATCTGTTGCTCCTGTCTACTTATTATCTTACTTCATTGCTTGATATGAGCTGCATTGGTTTAGCTGTCACATCACTTTGGGCTAAGGAAAATGCTCTGGACTGGATAAGATTATTATTTTCTCCTAAACAAGTCCATCATGAATATTCATTATCTGATGGTCCTTTGTGGCAACCTCGCTCACCCACACATGCAAGGATGCAAATATCTTCTGTATATTATGCAAAAATTGATATCAAGGATAAAATATTGAAAGGTCAGCCTTCTTAATAAAACCTAGAGAAAGGAAAGCAGACACACATTTGTGCGTATACACATATACACATACATACACATATGTTGCCCAAGAACAGATTCTGTGGCCTGAATTATAGCACTCAATATCAAAGGAAAAATGTGGTGATCTACTAAAATGGAGCAATATTTCCCCATTAATTAATACCTAATTCATTATGCTTAAATCCATCTGATTGATGGGAAAATAAAATTCAGAGCTAGACCAGTTGCTAATGCCAGCTAATAAATGTTTCACTAATCTAAAATTAATATAAGACCAAAGGGCCATCAAGAAGAAGAATGTATGCCATCAAACCCAGATTCTCTTCCAAATAAGAACTGATGGCAATTCCGTCTGCTATTTTGCTTTTTCACTATAATCCACCCTTTTGTTCAATTCTAGCTGATAAAAATGCAGAGAAGAGGAAGACTATTGCATTAAACGCATTACCAGAGCCCCGGTGGCACAATTGTTAGAATGCAATATTGCAGGCAAACTCTGCCCACAGCCATAGTTCGATCCTGCTTTGCTCAAGGTTCACTCACCCTTCCATCCTTCTGAGATCAGTAAAATGAGGACCTAGATTGTTGACTCTGTAAACCACTCAGAGAGTGCTGTAAAACACTTTACAGCAATATATAAGTCTAAGTGCTATTGCTACTACTATCACAAAAAGGAATGTTTTAGTCAACCTACAATCATTAGGTTCAGACAGTAATACTTGTACAGATAAGTGAAAAAGCTGTAATGGCAACTGCAAATGAGGCTCACAGAAAAAAGGGAGAAATTTGATTATGTGATCATGACTGCCATTGTGACTTTTCTGACAACTTCTGCAGATGCCTCCAAACTCAAATAATTATTCATCTATTGAAATGATCTGATTTGGTGCATTTTTTTTTAAAAAAAATCCAAACTAACAGTGTAAAGTCAAGATATTATTTTTATTTACAAGATGAATTTTTTATTTTTTCATTTCATAAACTTTATATGCTTTTTAGCTAACAATGGCCTCTGAATCAAAGCTTAAATAATCAAAAAGAACTCACTTTCCACTTCAGTATCCTGCTAGCAGGAGGACTATAAAATGGTCATCTCCTCTGAAATATGCAAATCACATACTTTTTGATGTATGCAAAACTGAGTTGAAACACTGAAACCTACTTTGAAGATTTTTTCTCCTCAGTCCAACCAACTGCAATAATGATTCTACTTCATCTTTTTCCCCCCACAAAAATGATATGATGCATTCATTTTAAGAACCAGTGAAGAGACCTACAAAGCACCTTTGATAGCTTTCCCAAACTGATATGTAAGTTTTCTTAAAAGAACAAAATATTTAAATATATGCAATCTGTATAATTGTCTGAGACTCCTAAAAGGGATTCATGCTTGAATTTGCTTATATGAAAATATATTGCTGATAAAGATATTGCAGAGCACTGTAATTGCAGTAAAGTAAAGTTAGTTTGACAATGCTGAGTTTTCCCACTAACAATATTGAGATCTGAGAAAGCAGAGATGGACTGAATATTTATGCCTTCCCTCTACTTACTTTTAAATACTTATTTCTAAAAAGAATTTGTGGAGTTGTGGAGCCACCACTGATATTTTTTTTTATTCAGTTAACCTGGCCTTTAAAGGGGAGAAAGGGTTCAGAGAATTATCTGCAGAGTCAGTGTGAGGAATATGCTAGGCAGGTGTCAAATCTTGGATTTTATCTATTGGATTCTAGCCTTGAAGCAGATCCTGTGAATTTGACTGAGATTGCTTAGTTATTCCTGATGAATGTCTATGGAGATTCTCAATCATTCAGGTCATGGTTGTCACAAAGATGCTTTTTTCAAGAGGCAACTGGACTTTCTTGTTTTTTCTTTGAAAATGTTTCACTTCTCATCCAAGAAGCTTCTTCAGCTCTGAATTCCTGATGAAATTGACAAATTCTTGGTATAACTAACTTGGCCAATATCATTTTATTTCCCTGTCCCACCTGATTGACCAAGGCTTCCTGGGAGGTGACACATGGTTGGATTCTGGTTAATTTCTCCTTGAGAGAGGGAGTAGATCTGTGATCCCTTAAAGAGGTGGTAGTGTGTCATTCTCAACAAGCTATCACTAGACCCAACTGTGCTGAACATTTTGTCTTGTCTCTAAACTTCTCTTTCTAATGAATATTGTTAATGAAATGATTGCCTAGCAGCTCTAAACAATACTGGAGGAATCTGCTTACCTGGGTCTTTTTCAGTTAGAATTCAGTGGGCAGCACTATGTTAGGTTCTCTGGGGTGGGTTGCAGACAGTATTGATAGGGGAGAGATCTAGCTCATAGTTCCTGATTGCAAGGGGCTCCATGGTGCCCACACTCCTGTTTAATATCTACATAAATCTGCTGGATGAAGTTATTCATCAACATGGAGTGAAGTATATGCAAATGATACTCAGCTTTATACAGGTAGTCCTCATTTAGCAACTGTCTTGTTAAGCTATCATTTCAACATGTAACAGTAATAAATAGTAGTAAACCACAGTAAAATAAAAATTCTGACCAGTGCTCATAGGTCCAAATTTTTGCACCTAACAATAATGCATGATGCGGTGAGAGTAATGCTAGTATAGCTATACAAGACATTCATCTTAATGAGACAGCAGTATGAGTTCTGCAACGTTGAGACTTCATACATAGACCTAACAATGCACAGCCAAATAATGAAGCTTTGTTTTTTTGACCCAAAAGTTTGAAAAGCTTGTCTAATTATTATTATTTATTAATCAAATTTCTATGCTACCCATCTCCCTTACAAGGTGACTTTTGGCAAGTTCAGGATCATAGTTAATCCTGAAATTATTTAGCTGAAATTAGTTTGACCTTAAAGTGTAACCATATGATTTGTAACCATATAATCTTATTTCTTCCTATCTCATTTATTCTAACTAAAATGTTCAAATGACATTATTTTATATGGACTCATAATTTAAATAAAAATATGCATTGCTTCAAAATATGTCAAGACAATAGAATTGCATTTGGATACCCTCCAACATATTCTAATGTTCAGTGCTTTAAATCTCTGTCTCAAAATGCTGTTTTTGTGGTACCTTTGTGCATATGTGCACTTGCAGTAACACAAGCTGATTATGAGATTCCCACCCATGGCTTCTCTTGTATGATTTTGTCATCTCAATGAGCTAATAGTCATTTTCTGACTGCTTTTGGAATTATATCCTGTTTATCTAATGTACCATGTAACTGTATATTTCTTGAGGTAGCTGGCAGCTGTGTTGTATAACGCTTTATGGTTATTTGTGTAATTGTGATGTAAATGTATTTTGCAAATGCTGAAAGTATCTGGCAGTCTTCCATCACATTGCATAGAAAGCATTCAGTTTCATCCATATAATTATTTTTAACTTTTTGAAAACTCAAAACATGGAAAGTGATGTTCAGGTTGAGCAGTAAATAGCTAGAAGAGTGATTTTACATAATTAAACTATTGAGGCCTTCATTACTGTTTCCTCAAGGCATATTATTTTGTAGTACAATAGAACTATATTAAACGTGTACATTGAAAGTACATTTATTTAAGACAAAGATGCTAGATTTGAGACAATAATCTTGGATGTGTATTTCATTTTCTCTGTATGCAAAGATATAAAATAAGTCAAATTATTTGGCATTTGAAAGTATTGTTTAGGAAGTGTGGACTTCCAATATTTTTTAATTAAAAGAGTGACCAATGTACTAATATTAAAAGAAGAAACTAGTTTAAGAATAGGACATATTACAAATTATGACCTATTCAAAATTCAAGTTATGCAAGATATTTATATTTAGAACTATGCAATTTCTGAAACTGAAACCGAGTTCTGTTTTCCAAAAGGAAATGTTCTAAAACCTTTCTTCATTTTCATTAGGCTCATCATTAAAAACCTAAAAACCAAAAATGACAATAGCTCCAAGTCATAACAAAAATTTGCAGTTGAATCATCCTGATTGAAGCACTCTGACTCATTGTAGTTATGTATAAATAAAAAAAAGTTTTCTATTTTTATACATTTCATAAATTCCATCACAATCAAAATATTGTTATTAGTAACATATAGTATCTACAACAGGTTAAATAATGAATTCAGAATGATAAGATTTGATCAGATGTTTGTTTCTGCACTTGTATTTTTTTTTTGGCTAGCTCTTTTTTCTTTCTTTCTTTCTTTCTTTCTTTCTTTCTTTCTTTCTTTCTTTCTTTCTTTCTTTCTTTCTTTCTTTCTTTCTTTTTTTCTATAACAAGCCTCTCTTTTTACAATCCCTTAATTTGGGGGTAGAGTCAGGGTGACTAGATGGAGTTGAGCATTTACTGGCCGGATGTCCTTTCTGGCACCACACAGACTTTGCTACAGATACTTTTTCTTTGCATCCTAGGAGAGAAATATTTGTTCCTATATAAGATTGAACACTCAACCTTCCAAGTGGGAAGTGAGCATCTTTCTGCTAGGCCATCTGTCTGTCTGTCTGTCTGTCTGTCTGTCTACCGCGTTTCTCCAACAATACGGCCTCCACCAATAGGAAGGCCCAGCATGTTTTTGGGGCATAAAATCAAATTAAGCCCCTCCCCCCAAATTTAGGCCTATCTTAAAATATGCAAAATAAGGGGGAAGGGTGGGAGACTTGCCGTTAGGAGCGCCCGGCGGGCAGGAATTCCTCGCCACCAGCCGCTCCTAATGGGCGATCATGGTGAAGCACGGGGAGCTCCCTACTCCCACCAAACACCTTTGCTGCAGACACCTTTGGCACCCGCCGCTGTTGCTTTCCCTTCTGCCCATTCCGCCGCCACGTTTGGAGCTGGCGCTTCCGTGTTTGGAGTGCCGCCGCCATTTGGAGCTCCAAACGCGGAAGTGGCAGCTCCAAACATGACGGCGGGTGATCTTTTTATTTTGGTCCGCGCAAAGTTCAGATCAAGCAAGAGAGGGAGACTGCGATGGCTCCATCTGAGATGGCAACCTCACTAGTGGATCACAACGTGGCTGAAAGCCCGAATCGGCGGGATACAATGACAATCTTTTTGGAGTGAGAGGAAAGGGAGAGAAGAGTTGCGAGGCATAATTTGCAGGAGGAAGTGGGTGTACCCCACGGCAGGGAGCCCAAGGAAGAAGGGCCGGTAGGCAACGGAGAGCGTCCCGTAGCTCCGGAAGTAGCATAGAGACGCGCCCGGAAAGAGGCGCAGATGCTGCCTTGTAGTCCCCAAACCAACTGCATGCGCCGCCTTTAGTTATGTGCGCTCCGCTCTCTGGGCATCTCCGTGTGATCGGGACCCTGTCCTTTCCACCTGGCGCCCTTGCTGCTTTCTGGCTCTTTAGCGACTGGCTTCGCGTTTGGAACACGTTCGCGTTTGGAGTTGGTTTGGGGACTACAAGGCAGCATTTGCGCCTCTTCCCGGGTGCATCTCTGGGAGTAGGGAGCTCTCTGCGCTTCGCCATGATCACCCGTTAGGAGCGGCTGTTGGCGAGGATGCAAGGGGGGGGATTAAGTCACCCCCCCCCCGAAAAGACGGCCTAGCCGTTTTTCCAGGGCTCAAAAAAAAATAAGGCTCGGCCTTATTATGTGAGAAACACGGTATGTTAGCCTCCGTTTGAACAATAAACTATATTACTCACAGGATTTGTTGTGAATAGGTACGTTTATTTTCACTCGTTTTCCTTCAAACATGGCAACAACAGATATACCGGATAAAGTCAGCGCTGAGATCATTCGTCTCTCAGCACAATTTATCATGCAGCCCCACCCCATGCAGCTAACATCCACCCTCCCCATTAGTCCTACATGCCTCCACCCTGCAATTCTAAATGCTAATTACCAAACAGAATGTGGTTTCAATTCTCGTGTCATGCCGTAACTTCCCCAATGAGTTTTTGTGTTTCGTTTCGGGTAATGAGAGGAGTCGGAGTGATAAACCTCCTCCCACCCCATCCTTGTCACATGTTTGGAGTCACATGTTTGGAAACCAGGATGGAATCTTCAACAGTAGGAGACATTTTCCAATCAAATTAACATATTAGAAATGGCAGGATCGGATGTTCATTCCTCAACCAAGATAATGTGTCGGGCTTCATTCCAGGAGATAAACTGGTAGGCTCTTTGAAGCCCGACAATCTATCTATCTATCTTTCAGAATAATGGCAAACAACAGTTAAAAAATCATTATCAAAACATTTAACAAAATGAATAATTCAGGAGTTTAAAAAATTCACATGAACAGCACATTTACTGTCATTCTATCCAGCTGTTTGCCTATGTACACAAGGGCAAATAGTAAGAACTAGGCAAGGTCCCACTTTTAAACTCCACTTTAAAAATATTCAGGTAGAATTTAATTGCATTGTAATAATTTCAAAGAACGACAATGAAGATAATCAAGAGACTAGAAAGTAAATGCTGAGAAAAGAAATAGAAGGATCTTGGAATAGTTAACCTTGGGAAGATTGGAGGAAGAAGCATGAAGGACTCTTTGAATTCATTAAAAAAAAAAAAGCACATGTAATGTCCAAGACTTTCTATAGGCATGGTACATATTTAAATTACAAGAAAATTCTACTTGCATGTTAGAGAAAAAGGAGTTCAATGGTGAAGTCAATTACCAAGAGATATGATGGGATTCCTTTCATAGTCCAAGAAAATGGACAACTATCTGTCAAGGTAATTTTAATTTTCCTGCAAGGACTAGACTAATTTCACACCAGCTTGCAAAGCTGATTATTAAATGTTCTGCAATTCTGCAAGCCAGTTGAGATCAGATATTTTTCAGATATCGATCTCAAGTGGCTATATTGCATAAGTGGTCACCTTACCTTTGTGAGATATAGTATTTTATTGAAGGGATTGCCTCACCTCTACAAAATCTGCATAAATTTAAGACAGATGAAACTTTGCATTTTGAGATATGGCAGTAGAGGCACAATGACTTTGACTAAAATCACCTTGAGATTTTAGTTCAGAACTTCCATTTCAGTTTAATTTTATCCTTTAAAAAAACAAGGAAACTAGAAGAATCTGAAATGTAAGTCAGGAACAAACAAGTTTGGATTGCTGTGTCCCTGAGACTTCATGAGTTTCAGGATTTATTTATTTCATTAAAGAGATGTGATTTTTCAATAACTTTGTGATTTCGAATAGCTATTTCCCCAGCTGCCAAAAAAACAGCTGCACAAACTCCACTGTGAAGTCTGTTCAAAGATCCTTTAAGTTAGTTCATAGCTGTGGAGTGTGGTGGCTCACATGGTTAGAACGCTGGGTTGGAGATTAGCAAGCCTACAATCAAGACCCAAATGCTGCTTCATAGCAGGGTTAGCTCCCATCATTCACTCTGTCTCCTTTACAGGAATATGAAAGGAGATCCAATGGGTGTTCCCTGTGCAATGGTTATGTTGCCAGTGAGTCCTTTTAACCCAGAAGTGCCTTAAACAATGCCTACAACACAAATGGTATGGGATAACTGTACACATTGATAGATAAAACAAATATTTTCATGAGGGTCACAATGTAATATAACCAGTTACTATCATAGCCAATTTATTGTGGTCTCTGTGAAGGCTATAAGTGTGGTACAAGTTTAGCAGCAACCTGTTGTATTAGTTCACCTCTTGCTGGTATAATATTAACTTTTCAAGGGAAAAAAGCAGACTACTTGCACATTTATAGTAAAATAGCTGATTTGTTATTCTTTGTCTGAGCTGAATGTCTGGGTAAATACAGATTATAATTACAAGATTTGTTTCCTTAACAGCTTGCATCTTGTTTTTAAATTTCTCAGTTTCTCCAGTGGAGAAAAAACTTCATTTTTGTTTGTGGTTTTTCTAGGTTCATCTAGATCATTGAGCTGAAGCCATAGCAAGTTAGTAACTAACTGCTTTAGCGCATTTAAAATGATATGATACACAAGTAGGTATAAATCTGACAAAATTAAGTATACAAGTGAAGAATCTTGGTTTTGTTTGGAAGTACAGTAAATATTTATCTGCAGGGGTGGGATTCAAATTTCTTAACAACCAGTTCTGTGGGCATGGCCTAATTTGTGGATGTGGCTTGGTGGTCATATGACTGGGTGGGTGTGGCTTGCTGACTGGGGGGTGTGTGACTTTGTGGTCATGTGACTGGGTGGGTGTGGCTTGTACATAAATATTCTAAATATCTATATAAATATTGTATTACTGCTCTCGGGCCACTTCTCCCCCCCCCCCAAATCCCTTGATTACCACCCCGACTGGGCCTCAGGGAAGCCTCCTTGGTGAAGGCAAAGCAGTACAACAGCGATTTAGTTTAGCTAGAAAGCAAAAATCCAACAGGAGGGGGGAGGGGCCAGTCAGTGGCGTGATTTGCTGGTTCTCCGAATTGCACAGAATCGTAACAACCGGTTCTATAGAACTGGCCCGAATTGGTAGAATCCCACCCCTGTTTATCTGGATGTTTTATGGTGGACTTATTGTTAGTCAGACACTATTGGGTCAAAATCTTACCCAAATTTGGCTCAAATGATTCAGGACAGGCAGATGTGTCACAACCTCAACTACTGATATTAATATCCTTTAATTAAGTACGCAATAAATTTCTTCTGAAATTCTAAAGCAGCTCCTAAGCCTTTTCTTGGAGGAAATACGTGTAGAATTGTTACTGTAGATCATGTACCTATGAAGGGAAGAAAACAAACAAACTTGACAGCTACTCTGTCAAAAAAATCATAAGCTACATTTCAGAAAGATATCCCTTGATCTTGTAACCATAAATGCACTATAATTCTACAAGACAGCAGCAAAAATAAAAACAACCCACGAAATACCATATTGCTTGTCAAATACAAGTGCTTTTGTTGTTTTAAAAAGTAATGTTTGGAAAGTCTTGGCTGAAATAGGAAGGAAATACAAGATAAAATTTGTGAAATAACTGAATGAAATCTAGCATTCTTTGCCTAAAGCAACCAACTAAATGCCTATGAGTGGTTGAAAATAAGGACTGGAGTCAGAAACTGATTATTAGAGATATTCTTCCACTGATAAGGTAAAAGCAGCAAGAACCATGGAAAGTAGCAACTGTGTCATTTGAGGGTTCAAGTTATTATAGAAAGAAAGAGAAATTGAGGATAAATGCACATTAGATTCCAAAAGAAATAACTTCAAGAAGCTTTTAAAAGTACCGTATTTGCCGGCGTATAAGGCGACTTTTTGCCCTGAAAAACATGCCTCCAAGTGGGGGTCGTCTTATACGCCGGGAGGACTCCGACTCCCACTTGAGCTTGAGTTGCAGCCGGGAGGAGGCTGGGGGGCGGTGTGTGTGTGTGTGGGGGGGCGGGTGTCACTCGCCACGCGCTGCGCAATCTTTCCCCCTCTTCCTTCCTTAGCGGTGTGGGGAGGAGAGGATTCGAAGATCCTCACGTGCGGCGTACTTTTCTTTTTCTTTTTTTCTTTTTGCACGCAGGTTTTGCATGCGGGCGGCTGTAGGTTAAGGATGGGGAGCCCCGGGTGAGTTATCAGGTTTTACGGTGCTTCCAACATGTGCGAACGGTGGGAGAGCGGAGAAGAGAGCGGCGAGCGCCCGCTGTGTGAAATCTTGCCGTCAAAGCAACACTGGGGGAGGCAGGGTATAAATTTACCAGGTTAATGTAGCAATGGTGATTAATGCCCAGAACATTGTTTGCGGGTATTGGGGGTGTGTGTGTGTGTGGTGGTGGTGAGGAGAGGTTGTCCTTTGAATGCGGAAAAGTAGGTGTGACCTTGTGTAGGAAAATAAAGAGATCCTTTTAGAGTGTTTGGCTTCTTTGCCTCCCCTCGTTCGTTTTGATGTGGAGATAATGGCCTTCCGGCGGAGGGAAGAAAACTGTAGCTGGATCATTTCAAATTTCACTTACTCTCCTGCCTCACTTCAATATGTCTGAGCGACTCCAGATACTGGAAGACTTTTTGAATGAAAGTGTTACCTCCATATATTTTTTTAAAGAGGGCCACTTGGGGAAAAAAAAAGATTCTAAGGAATTCCTTGTTTCTTGATTAAAGAGAAGGCATTGAATATACTGTTCCTTGGCAGCCTTTTCAGTGTCCGGGTTTTGGTGTGTGTGTGTGTGTGTGTGTGTGTGTGTGTGTGTGTGTGTGAGAGAGAGAGAGAGAGAGAGAGAGAGAGAGAGAGAGAGAGAGAGAGAGAGAGAGAGAGAGCAGCTGTATTGAGAAGAGAACGTTTCCTGTGTTCTCATTTTATTTACAACATATTTTACGCTTAATGGTAAGCAATGAAAAATATTTTTAAAACTCATTTCTAAACTCCATAGCTATTGGCATATTCTTGGTTCAAAATTGGATTAGCTCATTTCAAAATTGTCCAAAGCAGAAAAGTGCGTCAAAAAAAAAAAAAAGTGCAAAAGTGGAAGGTGTGTGGAAGAGGGGTAGTCTTATACGGCGAGTATATAACAAACTCTATATTTTGAGTGGAAATGTTGGGGGTCGTCTTATACGCCCAGTCGTCTTATACGCCGGCAAATACGGTACTCAGTATTTCATGGCCTGAAATCCTAATCTTAAATAAATTGTGTACACACACCCATATACTATTCAAAAAAAAAAGGAAGAAATGGGGACAGCTTAGGAAAAAGCTGTAGAATCAATAAGGAAATTTATGCTGTCTAAAAGTTAAAGGGAACACATACTGGAAAATAAAAATGGGTGTTTTCCCTGGACTCAAATATCCCCCAGCATTCTCCTCCCTCTTTCCTAGGATAAACCAACATTTCATCACATTCTCCATTTCTAACTAAAGGAAAAAGAAAGCTTCTGTTAACATAAAAAACTGTTGCCTGAAATATAGAATCTGAAGTATATAATCTATCAGTGACGGAAATATCGAAGAAACCGTGTTACCAAAATGTAATGCTGTGACCTTCTGTTTTACCCACTTTTTTAAAAATAAGGAAGACATATAGTTGTTGAATTTAGCTCCATGCATCTCCTGGTTTTACTTTCTGGTTGGTTTCTTTAGTTGCATCAACTTCCAGCATCTGGATATGATAGCATAGCTCCGTAGTAGAGATGAGCAATAATAAATGAGCACTCCAGATCTGCATGAAATTGATATTATACACTCTAGCACAAGCAATAGGACTGTTGATGTGGCTGGTGGGATTTCTTTTAACATCTCTAAAAGATCTGGTCTGTGAGATTCTCATTAGTATCAAAAAGAAAAATGTAGTTATACTTCCATGTAACTCTCTTGGCAGGTTTATGCTGCTATCTCTTCTTCCTTTGCCTGAGCCTTGCCAACATTATTTGAGGCATCTAAGCTGGAGCGGGGGGAGTCAATAAGAAATGGATTTATCTAAAATGGTGCTCATCTTTAGTCTAGAAAACCAACTGGAAGTTTACAAGATCAATAAGTATAGTGTGCAATGTCTTAAACTGTGTTTGCTTACTACTTGCCCCCTGCATATTCTTTTGCGTTAATGTTCTTTGAACCCAAATCCAAATAGGGAAAATAAACTGTCTGTGACCAATAAAGCCACCCCCTTATCTCTGTTTAAACCTATCATTACTTCAAGCATTACTTACTCAATTAAACCATGCTCAACATGTTTTCCTGGATCATAAACTCATTGAAGTTGTTTAACATGCAAAAATAAAATATGCCTCAGAATGCTGGATAAGTCTGGGCTTTGTCCTGGTCATGTATTCCTTCCTATTTAGAAGGCCACCCCAACTTTGAAATAATTCTGGATGGCAAACAATAAAAATGTGATGCATGACAGCATCTAACCATTAGGACAATATTGTTCCCAAGCACAACAGCTCTGGGAAATGTGTTAACCTCGGCTTCTGCTTTTTTGGAATTTTTTTCCCAAGACACTCTTAAACTACCATCTTTAACACTTCCCTTTTGGTGTTACTCACGAAGCTGCCTGACCTTCACCATTTCCTTCATCCTTCATTTTCATCCTAAGTATTCTGAAGAACCAAATCTTTCTTCCTTGGAATCATCTACTCTTGGAATTACTTGGAATTATCTACTCTTTTAACTAAATGTACATGATACATTTAACTATTGGTAGACCATCATTTGCTTGGTAGGAGTCACATTTTAGAAGACTAGGTTGCAGTGGATGGGGAAAGCATTCATATAGATCAATTCTATTTTGCATGGGTATGGTCCTTGGATTTTCCATTTTCCAAATCTGGGATACAAGTTTGGATGAATGATATTTTCCAAACTGTGGGAAACCCATCTTTCTTGTCTATGTTCCAGCTTAAAACTGCTGGAAATTTACAATTAATTCTCCCACTAAATTTGACGAGTTTTAAAAAAGAGGAGGAAGATGGAGAATGCAGGCTGCCTAATTGACGATTTCATTTTTATTAAACCATTCTTTGCTTAATAATTCCATTATGTCAAAGTGTACACCTTGATTTACATACTTCACTGTCTAGATTTATTAGACATTTATTAAAATATAACTTACAAGTATTGAGGTAGGTCATTCCGATTGCTAGTGTATATCTAAACTGTAAAATATAATAGAATTAGGGTGATTAATATGTGGTATAAATATTACAAGGAGGTGAAATACTCTCAGAGGGAGACAGCACAAAAGAATATGATCTGGAATAAAATTTCCCTTATTACAAGCCCAATCATATTTGCGAAGAAAAATTAACTTTGGCATTAGATAGAAGCTATTGTCTGCTTAGGATAAGAATAGTAAAAGAAAATGAAGAGTGAAATGGAGCTAATAAAAATGAATAAAAATGATATAACACCCTCCCCAACAGATATAACAACATAGGAAATGTGATTTGGCACAATTTTAGAAAGCAATAAGTAGAAATAAACAGTCAAGTGTAATATGTGTTGTTGGCAGTGAAATTTAAAGAATCTACTTTCAAGCAAACAAGAAGTATAACTGCAGTTTCACACACCCACTCAATGCTGTCAACTTCATATCAGTATTTGGTAGTAAATCTCAGTCCTTCAAACACTTAACCCTGTATTCAGGAATAGGCTTATTCAGCAGAAGACTGGCAGCCGTCACTTGAGTGAATCAGAATCTAATTTGCAGACAACGGTGAAACCATGTACAGAGAAATTATTGCCCTCTGAGATCAAAGACATCAAAGCCTTTATAGTAGTTTATATTTCAAAGTATAAAAACTACCATAAAGGGAAAGCAATTGACAGTGAGATGGCCGGCATGTACATTCAATAAATAAATAAATAACAATTTAATCAATAAAAATGTCATTGTGGCATCACAGTAAAAGCATTACATGTACATTAATCACTGTCACATACAAATACAAAGTGGCAGTACTTAGATCAAATTGTCATGACCACCATCTTGATTTTTTTTATGCAAGCATGCATGCATACACACACCCATACACCATTGCTCTGGGTTATATCCTTTTGTCTTTTAAAGTTATATATATTCAGTAATTCATGTAGTGGCCTTAGAACAGATCTGTTTACCTGATGGTTCTTTCTACCCTTGGGACTGTTGGTTGCCATTTCATCTTACTATGACCCACTGATTCAGATGTATTTGCACTGAATATGCTGAATTTACTGTGTTTGGTTTCCTGTCTGTTAATAATAATGCTTATCTAATGTATGGCATTGAACATTTGGTATGCATATTTGGAAGGTTATCCTCCTTATTTATGAGTTGAATCAGCCACACAAGGGATCCCATGGATGTGCCACTATTGCTGAGAGTTGTGTGAAAATAGGAAACAAATCCTGCTCCTATACCAGCGTCTTAAGAGGATCTGGGCAAATATCAGGTGGTTTAACAAATTGCTTGCCATTTGACCCCCAAAGGAAATGAAGTTGTTGGTGAAATTATGAGGAATGAAATTATGAGGGGGTCTTGGGATTAGTCAAGGAATGTGTGCTGATATGCTTTGTTTCACAGTGTGATTCTCTGTCTGATGATATCCTGGTACCCTGATTTTCATATTTTATTTTAAATTAAATTAAATACATCCCAAAGAAAGATGATATCCCTGTATAGCAGACACTTTAATGGTGAAGTTAGAAATGGAGATGGAGATAGAGATAGATAGAGATAATCACTATGTCAAGGCAGCATTGATTCATGGGAAGACTGAGAGAAAGAAATAGTTTAAACGGTAGATTTAAATGCTAGCTGTATCAACTCACTAGCAGTGGGCAGTTAACTATTTCTACAGCCTCATTCATCTGGGTAGAGATACCGTAATCAAATCTCACCCATGAGTTTTCTACTTTATTTATTTATTTATTTATTTGATTTGCCAATTGTTTACAAGATAATAAGTATAAGTGTATACATAGTTGTGAATACATGAAATGGGTACATATAAGAAAAATAAAAGAAGAATAAGAGAAACAATAGGACAGGGACGGTAGGCACGTTGGTGCGCTCACCTCTGATGAGCCAGCTAATGCTAGAAAGATCTATGATTTACTGCTCTTAATCAGAGGAACATAACAAAGTGAGATCATTAAATACAACTTCAAATGATTGGGCATTGAAATCTAAAGCCTTTAATTCCATAAGCATTCAAAGATTCAAAGATTAATTCTAATTTAGCAAAAGGAAAGAAGGGGATTATACAAAAAGCAGGCCATGTGAAGGCATTAATCCTTAAAACTCTATAGAAATTATCAATAGTTATTAAAACTGATAACTCCACAGAAGTTATCAATAGTTATTAAAGTTCTTCAGGGAATCACTATAACTCTAAGAAGTAGTCTACAATACAATACCATTAAAATAGTGACTGCTGTTCTATTCTATGCCCCACCAGACTAAAGAAAGTATTTTCAAAAGCATAGACTCAGAAAGAACTGTGCTTTTGATCAGGCCAGCCCTTGCAGTTAAGTATATTGTTACCAAACAGAATTAAATAATAATTGGTGGGGGATGATTTTCTCTAAAGGAAGATTGTGTCACTTAGAGGAGAAAAGCTGGCAAAGCTATATCACTCCAGGCATTTCCTGAGGTTTGCTTCACAAATGGCAGGTCTCTAATCCAGTTTTTCAACTCTGAAATGACCAAAATGGGTTGTAATATAGAAGAGCTGAAACAAGGAAATGAAGCCTATTTGATTTGTACAAATTATCTGAGGTCATTAAAATAGTTCCCTGAATTGTAACCAATAGATTTTCATCTAAGGCTCTTGATGAATAAAGATCATTGCATGGAAGATTTATACATCTTTCATCATGTCTCCTCCTTGTAATCTTTCCTATATCAATTAAGAGCCAGTTTTATAAGGGTTTTATCCACTCCTGTTTTAGCTCCATATTATTCACTGCCAAACAATATAACTGAGAATCTAATTTTAACTAGAGCCACCTGACAGTTCAGTCTTTGTATGAAAGATGGCTTTGCAGTAATTAGGTGGCCTTGTCTTATTTACCATACTCTTTCATTAAAATAGAACCGGATATGCAATATTTTATTTGGTAAAACAGATTGGAGGGGGAAAAAACTAATACAAATATTGGCAGTATGGACTTGATATAATGAATTGAATCGAATCTCCAGCATAGTAAACATGACAACTTAAATTGGCCAATACAGAAATTTGCCTGTTTTTGTGATCAAGTGAGAAAAAATTTCAATAGGACAAACACTATACTTGAATATATGTGTCTGAATGTATTACCAGGTAACTATGTAGTACTGAAGTCTAAATTGGTCAAAAACAGAGCAGAATGGTAAATGTAAAAAAATCCAACTCTGTTACATATGTTCTGAAGGCATAAAATCTTCAGAGAAAAGAAGATTGATAAGAATTATTTTTCACATCATTTCACTGGGGTATATAGTTAAAATTAGATTTGTAAGCATTAGATTCATAATAATCAACAAATAGATTTGTATTTTTCTTATGTATTTTTTCTGTTGTTAATATTAAATAATGGAATTATATCAATGAATCATAGGTTATTTACAAAGTCCATATGCAGTGATGTCCAACACTAGGGGGCAGTGCTCATCTCTATTTTTTAGTTGAGGGAACCAGCATTGACCAATGACATTTCTGTAGTTATTAGGCCAGCATAACATCATGCAGAGCATGTAGTGAAACATGGAATGCTGTTACCTTCCTACCAAAGTGGTACCTATTACCTACTCACATTTTTTCATACCTTTAAAATGTAGATGGCAGAAGCTGGGGCAAGAACAGTATAATATGGTGCTCGAATCTCAAACTTGGGCTGTCAGCTTTCCAGCTTCCAGGCTCAACTTCTCAACCACTAAGCCTCTTTAGATTATTTATAGCAGTGTGCAAAGTTTTGAAGTGGTAAATTTATTTCAAGGCAACTTGACTGGTTCATGGATTGATCTGTGGCGTTAAATCAAGCATCTCTGAATTGTTTCAAAATAAATTGAAGATAATTTGGAGATTTGATGGACTTTCTGGCTTTGAAGACTTTCAAACGTTGTTCTTTTTATATTATAATATTTGATCAGATCCTTCTGACAATTATCACTAAAGTAAAAATATTTGACATGATGCTAGTGATGAAATAACTGGACTTTTTTTTTTTTCATAATATGCCTCACCAATTCTTCTCTTTATTTGTTTCTTTCTATCAAAGATAGCTATGAAGTTCAGTTGTTAAGTCTCTTCCCTTTTTAGTCAATATTATGCTGTTTGGAAATTTTATCCACTCCACTATTCATGAGAGACAGTTTGCTTCATTATATAGTTTTAGTAATTAAAAGCAATGTCAATGCTTATAAACGTATTGATCCAATCACCAGTCATGTACAATGGGAGGGAATTTAAAACTATGTCATTTCTTAGTATCATTTTTACTTTTTTTTACTTTTTAAAATCATACTTTTATTATATCTTTTCACATTCTTTCCCCTTTCCTTTCCTCCCTTACATGAATATATGCATATATTTTGGGGGGAAATTTTGTTGATGTCAATAGTAATGTCATGTTTAGAGTTTTATAGAGCTTTTTAATAACTTCTTAAGATGATATAATTAATCTATACATTTATTTAACTAATTTAAAACTTATGATATTGTAAATTCTGTTTCTTCAGCAATATTTTATTTTTACCCACTATGACTTTAGCTTATTTTTCTTCTTTTATTTAATTATTTTAATCAATCTGCTTTAAGATCTTATTTTTAAAAATAAGTAATTTCCCCCGCCCCAATTTGTAGTGAGACATTTCTGCATTAGTGCTAGAGAACGTCACTTGTTGCCAGACAGTTGGGAAATGGCTGTGCTGCTTTTCCTCCAACCATGCTGTTTCTTCTTGAGAAACATGCAAGGAGTATATTTCAAATATTTATTGTGGGAAATCCCTTGAAATTATTGAAAGAAGAATACCTTGTAAAGGTTCTATCTTGCCTGGTTGTTTTCAACATTCTCTGTCAGAAACTGAAGCAACTGCAGGAAGTTTAATTCTTCCTAGTTGCATTCTGTGATTGATTCTGTTATCAAATCTCAGATTAGTTCAGTTGGAACCTTATGGAATGAAACTTCAGACTTACACCAGATTTTGCCCCTTGATTTCTAAATTTAAATTGGTTCCCTAATCATTTGACACACATTTTAAATAATGTGTGTGTATGTGTGTGTTTGTGTATAAATATTCTAAACTTATAGTTTTGTGTGTGTTTATGTATGTTTGTGTGTATAAACTTAATTACATATTAAACATAGTTCTAATTTTTAAGTTGAAATTAAAGGTTGTTCCACCCCTCTTTGGAACTTAATATGTTTATATTAAATCTATTTTGATAAGTAAAGTTTTGCTTAGCTCACTGTAAAACTTTTGCCACAATGTGTATAATAAAATAACTGTATTTCCACCCACCCACCCACAGCCACTCTTAATTCCTGTAATTCTTTTTCAGGTAGGCTGCCAAATTCTTTCCCAAGGGTATTTTGGACTAGTTGTTGTGCTTTTGATCTGGGGAGTAAAGAAAATCAATTAAAGCATTCATCATGTCTCTAGCACTGTATGAATCAATGATCCATTTTAAATAGGTGAAAATGTAGCATACTATGACAGTTTCTTTGAAGAGTTATAGAAATGTAAAGTATAATCTATTATAACTGTGGAGGAAAGATACTCTCATTATTCTTTTCAGAACATAAAATAAATTGCTATATTGGTTTAAATGTAATGTGCATGAACTACATAATAGCTGTCCATAATTGATCCACAATTGTAGATTATATTCAGTGAACCAAGTAGGCCTTTTTTTAACCATCTGTCCACTTATTTTCTATGAAAGTAGAGTTCTATTTCCTTTAACATATCACTTCCGGAAAAATGAATGTAAACGTATATATTCAGTAGTCTATTAAATTCAGTAAAGTTTACTTTCAGTTAAAGTTAATGTGGTCTGAATCTCTGTATCAGTAATACAATGTAATGGTAGTGTCCCTTATTGATTAACACTTTATTGTAAGAGCTTGTGCCATTGTTAAAAAGAACACAAGATGGTACCATATTATGTTCTGGAACTGCTGGTGCTTGATTATGGCAGGATGTCATTATATGCTCAGATCGACACAGATATTTGTATGTAGAGTAAACTATAAGATCATAATTGAAATGTAGTTTGGCAATGATCATCAGTGGTATATTTTTATTGATTCAGTAAAAGTTGAAAAGGCTATGTTAGAGGACAGAAATGATGGCAATTTCATAAAGAGACATAGGATATTTCAAATTTTCTCCTCTTAATCTTGAGTTCTGCTAAATTTATTTCTAACTGAAGTATGCAAAACAACTTTTCTGATTGAGTTTAGAATTATGTATACTTCTAATTGTGATATTTGTGTCCTTGCTTCATTCAATCTTGGTTTACAAGAGGTTTTTTTTCCTTTTTACCTGAAAGAAATGATTCTATATTTTCAGTTTTATTACTTGCATTTAAATATGTACATTCCTCAGAATAAAGCTGTAATCTTGTTTAATAAATTCAGTGGAAACAATAGATAAAAATCTCATTGTACCAAAATGAGAAAGCTACAAGTTGTCTGAAATTAATGAAAATAAGATTGCTTTGGTTTGAATGTTTCCTCCATTGGGTACAACAATTACATGAGTAAGTCTCAAGAAATTATCTTGCAAAAAGCACACTTTTTCTGCTGTAGATATCTGCCACAAATTAATCCAATTCTTGCATGATTCCCAAATATTTTTTCTTAGGTAAATCTCACTTGAAAGGTGATTCTTCATAATTCATATTTTTCTTTCCTGTGAAACAGCTAATAACAGCCATTTCATAAGATGTTTGGCATACAAATATCAATAACTTTTTAATCAGTTGGAAGTACCTTATCTATTAATAGCGCTTAACAATAGCAATAGCACTTAGATTTATATATCATCCCATACTGCTTTACAGAACTCTCTGGGCAGTTTACAGAGTCAGGATATTGCCCCCAATAATTTGGGTCCTGCATTCTAACCACTACACCATCAGGGCTCTAATCTAAGAGTAATTAACCATTACTCTTATAGAAAGCACCATTAAATTGAACATATTTTTCTCAGCCTTTTTTAGCCTGGGGTCTTCTGTTGCTCATATAGAGGGAAACTGTCCAACACAGAGTTAGAGATACTGGTAATATTACTTGAACACCAAGGTGAGACAGTGAAATGATGGGATGCAAATCACAGACATGAGTGGAGAAGCCTAATGCAAATAATGATTGAAGAACAGCCAGTTAATTGCTCAATACTGAACATTGGGATAATTTCCAACTGTAAATGATGTTCTGTACTTGAGACATAGAATGAGAATGCTACCAAATATGAAACATTTTTTTAAAAAGCCAAACAACCTTCAGCAACCTTCTTCTACCTTCCTATGTATACTTTCCTACAGTTGTGCTCATAAGTTTACATACCCTGGCAGAATTTATGATTTCTTGGCCATTTTTCAGAGAATATGAATGATAACACAACAACCTTTTCTTTCCCTCATGGTTAGTGGTTGGCTGAAGCCATTTATTATCAATCAACTGTGTTTACTCTTTTTAAATCATAATGACAACAGAAACTACCCAAATGACCCTGATCAAAAGTTTATATACCCTGGTGATTTTGGCCTGATAACATGCACACAATTTGGCACAAAGGGGTTTGAATGGCTATTAAAGGTAACCATCCTCACCTGTGATCTGTTTGCTTGTAATGTATGTGTTTAAAAGGTCAATGAGTTCCTGGACTCCTGACAGATCCTTGCATCTTTCATCCAGTGCTGGACTGATGTTTCTGGCTTCTGAGTCATGGGGAATGCAAAAGAATTGTCAAAAGATTAGTTGAATCTTTTGGAAGTGGAAAAAGTTAGTTGAACTGTATAAAACAGGAAAGGGATATAAAAAGATATCCAGGGAATTGAGAATGTCTATCAGCAGTGTTCAAACACTAATGAAGAAGTGAAAAATGAGGGGTTCTGTTGAAACCAAACCACAATCAGGTAGACCAACTAAAATTTCAGCCACAACTACCAGGAAAATTGTTTGGGATGCAAAGAAAAACCCACAAATAACTTCAGGCGAAATACAGGACTCTCTGAAAACATGTGGTGTGGCTGTTTCAAGATGCACAATAAGGAGGCACTGGAAGAAAGATGGGCTGCATGGTTGAGTCGCCAGAAGAAAGCCATTACTACGCAAATGCCACAAAGTATCCCACTTACAAAATGCCAAACAGCACAAAGACAAGCCTCAAACCTTCTGGCACAAAGTCATTGAGCTTTTTGGCCACAACCTTAAACTCTACATTTGGAGAGGAGTCAAAAAGGCCTATGATGAAAAGTGAACCATTCCTACTGTGAAACATGGAGGTAGATTACTGATATTTTGGGGGATGTGTGAGCTACAAAGGCACAGGAAATTTGGTCAGAATTGATGGCAAGATGAATGCAGTACATTATCAAAAGATACTGGAGGAAAATTTGCATTCATCAGCCCGGAAGCTGCGCATGGGACGTACTTGGACATTCCAGCATGACAATGATCCTAAACACAAGGCCAAGTCGACCTGTCATTGGCTACAGCAGAATAAAGTGAAGGTTCTGGAGTGGCCATCTCAGTCTCCTGACCTCAATGGGGAGATCTCAAATGTGTGCAGTTCATGCAAGACAGCTCAAGAATTTACAGGAACTGGAAGCTTTTTGCCAGGAAGAATGGGCAGCTTTACCATCTGAGAAGATAAAGAGCCTCATCCACACATACCATAAAAGACTTCAAGCTGTCATTGATTTTAAAGGGGGCAATACATGGTATTAAGAACTGGGGTATGTAAACTTTCGATCAGGGTCATTTCTGTTGTCATTATGATTTAAAAAGAGTAAACACAGTTGATTGATAATAAATGGCTTCAGCCAACCACTAACCATGAGGGAAAGAAAAGTTTTTGTGTTATCATTCATATTCTTTGAAAAATGGCCAAGAAATCATAAATTCTGCCAGGGTATGTAAACTTATGAGCACAACTGTATATATATTTAAAGAAGCAGTTATTAATATATTCATATATTGAAGATATTTCAAGTCTTCCAACTATAAGAAAAAATATGGTATATCCATGATAGAAATGGCAGAATTCTAGAAGCCCTTGGAGCATTTACATTTTTAAGAGATTAAAGAAAACAATCAGAAATTTCCCACATTTTTCTTAACTTTCACTTTATAAAACAAACCCAAAATGCATACCTCTCAACACACAATATTTTGCCAACTAAATTAGGCAAATGCCTGATGAATTTCATAGAGCAACAGAATCCCACAGTGCTGTTTGCCATAAAGATACATTAATATTGGCCTCCCTCCTAAAGGTTAGTAGCAAAGTGATGCTGTGAAGATCATTAAGCTGTTCATCCAATCTACCAAGATAGATTAACCCTGAAACATTGTAATCTGCAGAGTTTATAGAAAAGATTACACCACTTAAATCTTCTTCATTCCATAATTACAAGTCTGCACCTGGCTCATTCATTTTTGGGATTGGACGGTCATGGCTTGGATTCTTCCAATAGATAATCTGTTTCAGGAGATTCGGAGGTGATATGTTCCTGTTAGTTCACCTCAACTGATTCAGAGGGAGTTTCAGAGGTGTTGCTTAAGCTCATGTTGATCTCATTGGGCACCGGGACATGGTATAATATCTGAAGTGATTCAAGGAATGCATTCCTATTGAGATGACCGAAGAATACAGAAATGCATAGGAATTGTAGAAACAATAACTAATGGTTGTAAAGGCATTTTGGTGTGCAAATTTAGTAAAAAAATTCAGTGCTAGGAAAACAGAAAAGCAGCTGATTTATAACATAAATCTTAAAAGCAGAAATTTAGGGGTTACAATCTCTCCCCATATAAAAGGTGGTGGGATTCAATTTTTTTTTACTACCGGTTCTGTGGGCGTGGCTTGGTGGGCATGGCTTGGTGGGCGTGGCAGGGGAAGGATACTGTAAAATCTCCAGTCAGAGGTGGTATTTGCCAGTAATCCAAACTACTCAAAACCTACTGAATGCCACCTCTGGTCTTCAGCCAATCAGTTATAGCAAGGGTCTTCAAACTTGGCAAGTTTAAGACTTGTAGACTTCAACTCCCAGAATTTCTGAGCTAACGTGTCTGGA
Source organism: Notechis scutatus (assembly GCF_049901735.1). NCBI lineage: Eukaryota > Metazoa > Chordata > Lepidosauria > Squamata > Elapidae > Notechis > Notechis scutatus. Next base: position 254,497,365 of record NC_142009.1, on the reverse strand, counting down.
GGAGGAATTCTGGGAGTTGAAGTCCACAAGTCTTAAAGCTGTCAAGTTTGAAGACCCCTGAGTTATAGAATGGATACTAGAAGTCATTTCATCCTGGTACCAAATTGCAGTAATTTTCCTTGGACATTTATCATGCTATGTTACCCTCACTGGTAACTGTGGTAACTGGAGAAATTATTTTTTTTAACTCAATGAAACTCAATGAATTTAGGAATGGCAATGTATAAAGTACTTGAGTCACATTTGACCTACGGTACTTTAACTTCCCACATATAAAAGAAAACTTTTTTTATAATGGGTATTAGGAATGTCAAATCAATAGCATTAATCAATAGAATGACCAAATGTGATTATCATTAGATTCACGTATATCTAGAATTATACAGTGGAACATCTGCCTGAGTGTCACCTTGCAAGTTGGATTCACAGATGGTGTTCATCTGTATATGCAAACAAACAGAGTCCCTGCTAAGCAGGACAAAGCTAAAATGCTTGCTCTGTGATGGGTCTTGTGATATATTTTAACAATTTTTTTTTTTCAAAATAACAAGCTTCCCTGATTACAGGCTGTATTGGCTTAGGACTTCTGATGGAGTTGGAGGAGTATACTTCTGTGAAACTGATCCTAATTCAACATATTCAGTGCTTGAAATCATCACATTCAGTGATACAATTCTAGTTTCTGAATGACTGGTTTTGGTTACACCATTATGACCTATTGCAGTTCCTGCTACACTGTCATAATGATGTAGCCAAATTCAGTCATTCAGAAACTAGAGTTGTAGAGTTGCTCACATTAGGCAAAATTAAGTTGTTATATCTCACTGAGTTTAATAATAAAATCCATAAATGTGCTTATTAATTTGTATTCTTTGCTTTATGGTTGTAAACAAATTAATAGGAAATTAAAAACTCAGAATGCTTAGAATATGTTTCAGATTTTGCTTTTTGGATGTTCCCCAGTTCAGAATAGGAGTATTTCAATTTGAAAGCCACAGGCAACACATTGCTGGAATTACATTATTCACATTGATGAGGATGAATCTGATTCGGCTCTGAAGTGGTGCTTGGGGCTGAACAATTGAAATAAATGAAATGATTAATTTTCTAATTCAGAAATGACCTTTCCACCTTATTGAAGTATCACTATTTGGATTTTAGATGACTTTTTTTTAACTTACTTTTATGTATATAATTTAGAAACTGCTTGACTCCAAATGACACCTGAAAGCTTGTGCTTAAACGTATAAGAAATAATATAGAGAGAAATTCAGATCATATGCAGCCAGAGGATAGACCATATAAAACAAAGAAAACATCCTTATAGGGACTCAAGAACCATTCTATCCCAAGATTTGAGAGAAAGATATGCCACTCCCATCCTGAATCTACCACAGGTCATCAGCAAGCATGACAATGGTGTCTCTGAGCTATCTGTGATAATCCATGATCTTCTGGAGCTGTTGCCCAGTGGTCTTCTCTTCAAATTTCTCTAAAAAGAGAAGAATGGAGACGGGATAATAACTGGATCCAGGATCATTGGGTCCAGTGATGGCTTCTTGAGAAGGAGTCTATTGCCACCCTATTTCTCAAAGGAGCTAACACAATTAACCTTACTTCAGGTCACCTCACAGAAACTATAGTAACCCAAGCAGGGATTTTGATCTAATAAACAATTGGCTGAACTCAGAATCTATCCAGTTCATCAGGAATCATATGCCCATTTCTCAGATCTGCTTAACTAACTGGGCAGTTCCAGTTGATAAGCTTGGGAACTGAGTTTTGCCAGGTTATCTAGAGTGATAAAAATCAGTTTTGAGCCTGTTTAGAATTGTTTTCCATTTTCACTCCATCTTTAAGATTTCAGTAAATTTATTTCATCTACTGTTTTTCTGGTTATTTTAGAATGGCGAATGTTTTAATTTAACCACTACAGTGGCTGTTCTTCAAAATATTCCATAATTTAATCATCATGTGGGTTAGTTTTTCAACAAAGGGCATCTGGACCCTTAGAACAATGAATGAGTAAATATAAGAATATATTTAATGATATTACATGACTTAACTTTAAATTGTTTAATGTACAGTATTTCAAGGGAATGTAAGTGTGTTATATAAATTATTTTTGCATTATAATTTTGGATCATTGTTCATTTTTCATGAAAGTGTTTGCTGTTCTTTGCAAACAAATTATGGTAAATATCATTGACTCATTTAGTGCTATAATATGAATATACATTTTAGGTCAAGGCTAGGATCTGCATTCAAGGGGTAAAATCATTCAAAGCCCTGGAAACATTTCCTTCTTTTTTCTTTAAGTTCTAAACATTAATGTCTTTGCAGACCAGAGCTTTTTCCTCAGTGCTTCTTGTAATTTCCATCTATGTGATGATCAAATGGGGTGGAGGAGAGGGGGAGGGGAAGGCAGTGTATGCTATTGAAGATTGTTAGGGAAAGTCCCCTAGTATTTTATTCCATCATTGTATAGCTTTCAGGCTCATGCATAATATTAAAAATGAAAACCTTATCATCAGCAAGAAGCCTACATAAGTGTCATGAAATTCATCCTAGATTGCAACTCTCTGAAGCATGATGGTAGTGCTCTATGTTACTTTTATCTATCTCTGACTCCATGCATTTGTGTGTTTGCATGCATATGGAGGACAAAGGCTAAGACTATGCTGCACTTGAAACAGAATATTTTGATTTCTGAGTTTCTAAACTCCCAGAGTTGCTTCTTGTGAAAAAGGCAGCCATATAAATGTGATTAATAATAAAAATTAAAGATAACACAATCTTTTTAAGTAAAAAAAAGGAAAAATTAAAGAAATGTATCTTTCAGAATCAGTTTTGCTTTTTCTGGTTTTCTTAATTCACATTTCCCTGCTCTGCAGTTAATGAATGTGTCAATGAATGGTTTGAAAATTAAACATTTACAGGAGAGTGGTGAAAGTCAGATATAAAATGCATTTTTATCCATTATTTTACTTGTTATTCACTTGTACTTGAATGGTGGCGGGGGGGGGGGGACCATTTTTATTAACTGCCACATATTTTCAGGATCAGAGGGGAGAACACATCTTATTTTGCTGATTTCATGTTTGATCTCATTTCACCGGCTCTGTTCATTTTAAAGTGTTTATTTACAGGAATATATTTCTTTTATATAAACACTTCATTAGAAGAAGTGTTTATCCAAGGGGATACTACATTACCAAGCTATGAAATAGTACTTTCAAGATTTGAAAGATTCAAATGTACTTGTCAGGGGAAAAAAACTATGGCTCATTTCTGTTCACTAATTAACAAAGCAGCAGAAATGAGTCTAATGTTGAACATATTTCCTGTTCTTCAAGAGAAATTTGATGTGAAAATGGATGATAGAAATACGTACTCTATTTTGTAACATATGAAGAACAGGGAACTGGAGGAAGTGCAAGATACAGTGGAAAACCTAGAAAGTGTGAATCACTCGATATTCAATCACTTTTTATAGCTGTTCATTCAGATGCCTGTTCCATTGTATTAAATCTCATTCCAGTTGAGTTCCACTTCTGGTGAATTAATGGACACAATCATGTAGTTTTCTTGACTGCATGAGTACAGAAGTGTGCTTCTGTCTTATTTCAGGATTATTTTTTTTAAAAAAAGCCTAACTTTCAGTCCAGATATTCTATAGTGGTTTCCCATTCAAATATCCTGACTCTGTTATTTTCTGAATTCATACAAGATCACTCAAGTTTTTTCAACTTACCACTGGCTCATGAGTAGTCAAATTACGATAACAAGCAATCAATATTGTCCACTTACAATTGATGCCAAACCTTGTTAAAGGCACCTCTATTTTCCTTTTGGTCATGTTTCCAGATCTTCTCAATTGGAAAACACATCTGAATGATAACATTACACTTACTAGCAGTGGTGGGATTCAATTTTTTTTACTACTGGTTCTGTGGGCGTGGCTTGGTGGACTTGGCAGGGGAAGGCTACTGTAAAATCTCCAGTCAGAGGTGGTATTTGCTAGTTCTCCAAACTACTCAAAATTTCCACTACCGGTTCTCCAGAACTGGTCAGAACCTGCTGAATACCACCTCTGCTTTCTAGAGTTATTTCCAATATGTGTCACAATATCAGAAAGTATAAATGTTGATTGTCTCATTTATGTATTCACGCATAGATATTTAAGGCAGTATGAGATGTGTTAAGTTTGATTTATTGCACAAGTCAATAATAGCTTAAACTATTTGTCTGTCTCTAAAATATCCTCTTCAATAAAATAAATATTTATAACAAAGCTGAGCCTTCATTTACCACTTCTGCAAAGCAGAATCTCTGAACCTTAGCTATTGCATGGAGACAATTAGAAAATAGTCATGTCTCATTTGGTCACTCTAAGAAACATAGTAAAATATGTATCTGTTGACAAATGCCTATCATAAAGTTGGATGAATGGAACAATGGATAGATATCTTCTTCCTTCTCCTCACAGTCTTACAGTTCCATTTCAAATGTTTCTTAAATTAGCCTGTAGAATTGAATTTGTAAGATTGTGCTATTTCTTTTTGCTACATTTGAACTTACAAAAACATAATAAAAAGCACTAACATGAAAGTTAGGAAAAGCACATAGTTATGTGAGTTCACAACTATTATGTTGCATTTAAAGTAACTCCAGTTTACTACCAGTCACAATGCTGCATATTTTAGTCCTCAGTTATGCATTGTAATAGTCATTCATTTGTGGTGAATGTGAAGCTATTTGTATGCATATATGATATGAATTACGATCCAGCTTGCTTATACATCACTATCAGTTTGGGTTTAAATCTCTTCCCAAATAAGTGACACTCACACACATGGGTGTTCATAACACAGATTACAGTATCTTAGGGGGCATGGTGATTAGAATGCAAACTAACTCTGCCCACAGCCTAGAGTTTAATCTTGACCAACTCAAGGTTTTCCATCCTTCTGAGGTCACTAAAATGAAGACCCAGATTATTGGGGACAATATGGTGACACTGTAAACCACACAGAGAGTGCTGTAACACAGTATGAAGTGGTATATAAGTCTAAATGCTATTGCTATTGCTATTCAGAATGGAATAAACATGATTGTCATGTGTGATGCCAATCCTCTGCTCTTCCCACACATTCAGAGAAGGAGGAAGTTGTAGGAATTGTCCAATTATGAATAAATTCCAACTCTTCTGGTAGCTACAGTTGCTGCTACTGGGAGTAAGCCATTTAGACAAGGGAATGTCAAGGAAATTGTTAGGGATGGTTGTGCTGAAACTTGCATTTTCAGCCAAAGTAAATGGCAAAGGTTATGTAAGCACAGTGTTAGCAATTGGAGTCTTTGCTCTGATAAATGTTTTACCTGTGAGTCTCTGCACTGTATATAGATGCTAAACAGCAAGTTGCTGTCAGGAAAGAAAAAGATGGCAATTGTATGTAACCCAAGCTAGAAGGGAAAGTGAAGTTTTTGGTGATTTATGGAACAATTCTTAAGAAGTTGCTTGTTGATAGAGAATGCTTGCAGTGCTATTCATTTCCTATTTTTATCAGGTCACCTACTCTTGAGCCTCTCTTGACATCTATGCCATCTCACGTCTGGTTTATTTCCATCCATGTTTTCTAGCAATAAATAAAGCAGTGGCAACATTTGTGCAAAGATAATTGTTTTGACATTGTGCTGCCTGAAAACTTGTTACCTTGCAACTATTAATGCATTTTGTTTTAGATTGCACTTTAAAGAAAACAAAATTTTAAAGCAAGACTTGTGGTGTCTTTTCCACTGAAGATGTGTAGCTCTATAATTGTTATTAAAAGGACAGTATAAAAACAATGACTTTTGTGATACTTATTTTCTTCTGAATCTTGTCAAAAAATTAGAAGTAATGAATCTTAATGCATGATTTTTTTTAAATGGAAGATTGTGTGTGAGAGTAAGTATATAAAACAGAGCAGTAGGAAAAGTAATGTTTATAGAAAAATAAAACTTTTTAATATTTTTGAATGGCAGCATATATGTGATATATAATGCTGTGTCTTTTGATTCTTAAAACAATATTTTAGATTGTATCTTAATAATGCTCTCTCTTTCTTTCTTTCTTTCTTTCTTTCTTTCTTTCTTTCTTTCTTTCTTTCTTTCTTTCTTTCTTTCCTTCCTTCCTTCCTTCCTTCCTTCCTTCCTTCCTTCCTTCCTTCCTTCCTTCCTTCCTTCTTTCTTTCTTTCTTTCTTTCTTTCTTTCTTTCTTTCTTTCTTTCTTTCTTTCTGTCTTCTTTCTATATTATGCACCACCTCAGAACATCTTTTAGGCTGCAGTTCTATGATTTTTTTTAGAAATGTGACTGGCATCTTTTTTGTCTTTTTCCCTTTTATTCGGAGAAAAGAAAAAAAGATTGGAACAAAGTTTAATCTCAATCAACATCAGGCTCAAAAACCAAGAAAGACACATTGTGATTCTTGCAAAGCAGATTTCTTTATTGTTCCTCACTCACAGACAGAATCTTGCCAAACCAAATGAAACTACCATTCCATAAAGCATATACACTGAGCACTATTAGGCAGGAGCTGTCTTCATTCTCTTTCTTTCACACAATTATCTGAACTGAATTGTTTCTTGTTTTTCTGGAATATACTCTCTCTCCTCTCTCTCTCTCTCTCTCTCTCTCTCTCTCTCTCTCTCTCTCTCTCTCTCTCTCTCTCTCTCTCTCTCTCTCTGCTATTGACTACATTCCATTACAGGTGGCATCTGCCTACTCCCACTTCTCTATCTTTCAGGGATGAAAATAAATGAGTAGATCATGGGTCAGCATCTATTTCAGAACTTTCTCTTCAGACCATACCACCCTGGTAACTTGGTATCAGATCATAACATTAGTAAGGAAACCCATTTTTATCTTCTCAGTTTATTTATATAGCAGCAATGGGAATAAAAATATAATTTCCCTTGTGAGTTAGAACAAAAGTAATGTTGCACCAATAAGGAGAATATTTGAAATAAAGCATCCTTGGTGCTCTTGAGCTTAGTTTTTTTCTTGCAGATGTTTCATTACCCAGACAAGGTAACCTCACCTAGTTTTGGCAATGAAAGATCTGCAAGAAAACAATTAAGCTCATAGAGTACCAACGATCCCACAAAGTAATGTTGGGTCAAATGTTAGAAAAACTGACACAATCATTATCAATCATTTTGTTTTGTTTCTTTGACATTTGACTCCTTATCCTGAGAAGATCAAAACATGAAAACCAGTTGTAAAAAAAACCTGTCTGCAAATGAAAAAATCAAATAACTTTAAGGAGAAGAGCTCTCACCACTGACTCTCTCCAATAAGCCCCTGTAATTATAAATTATAATAAGTTCACTATTCTGTCAAATGAATTGTGCTAGGGCAGAGATTCTGTTGAAAAAAAAAAGAGCAAAGATTAGTATTATTGAATGAGAATAATAGTTTGTTCAGTTTTAATCTGTGGAAGCAGTTTGTTTGCCAAAAGGTACAATCTGCATCATTGTAATTGGATTGATTTTTGTCCAATGTTTGTTTCAGTCTATTCATTATGTCGGTCTAGGCTGACAAAAAGTATTCCATGCCAGACAGACCACCACTAAAGAGATGTACAGGAAATTCACCACACATTTTAGTTTGCAAGCGTGTGTGTGTGTAAGAGAAGGAGAGAGAAAGCCAATTGTAGTCTCATTCCTCACCACACCCTGCATATGTCCCTACAAAAAGGGCATAGCTGACCTCATAACATCCCAGAGAGGCAGCAACAAATAATGTCTGGCATCACCTAATATTTTCTGTTCAAAAATTCAAAGGAAAAAAAATATATGTTTCCAGAATATCTACTCATAAAAGGTGCATATGCTGTCTTTATAATGTTCTGTAGGTAGGTCTCAACTTACAACCATTCATTTAGTAGTGAATGAAGTTACAATAGCACTTTTAAAAAATGACTTATGGCTGATCTTTGTACTTACAACCATTGCATCATCTCCATGGTTGCAGGGTCAACATTTAGGTGCTTGGCAACCTGCATGATAATGATGTGATGTGATGTGATTACCTTCTACAATTTTCCCAGCTCTTCTTTTGACTAGAAAAGTATATGCAGGAAATAGTGTATCTTCTCTTCTCTTCTCTTCTCTTCTCTTCTCTTCTCTTCTCTTCTCTTCTCTTCTCTTCTCTTCTCTTCTCTTCTCTCTCTTACTCTCTCTCTCTGTCTTCCCTCCATCTGTCTGTCTGTCTGTCTCCCTCCTTCCACCTCCCACTCTCTGGAAACCAAACAACTGGTCAATAGCCCCTTTAATTTTCTTCCTACCTTAGCAGATATTGTGCCAGCGGCACTGATACAACCAAGTCTAAAAACCTAGTCTATTTCTTGCCTTACAGAAAAAACTTTCTTTGAAAATATTAAGTTTTAATAGCTGATAACAATATGATGATCTCACATTACCTTTATTTTCCTCTCTGAAAGGTATTGCTTAAAATAGAAAAAGGATAAAATGGTGTGTGTGTGTGTGTGTGTGTGTGTGTGTGTGTGTGTCTATGTTTACATATGTGTATGGAATTAATCTACCGATAATAGTTCTAAGCAGACACACTGGGCTTTATAGATGTTATTTGCACATAATCTTTGTTCCAGCAGCAGTCTTTACATAATTTCTGGCTGTACGTGTTCCTCACATCTTGTGTTACATGTAGTTCAGTTAACAATTGCAATGATTTGCTTAGCAGCCATGAGGAAAATGCACAATAAAATTCAAGTTAAATGAATGTCTCACTTAACAGTTACCTTATTTAAGAATGGGAATTCTAGTTCCAATTGTAATTGTAAGTTAAGGACTACTTGTATATGTTAATCCCATTTAAAAAATATCAGAATAGTTGTATTTGAAAAAAAATGTATGTAAGGGAAAATTGCATTCAAAATGTCCTGTTAAGGATAACTTTTTTGTTGGCAATATGAACATGTATTTTCTAATTACATTTTCTAACATCAAAGTTAAATCAAACTTATGACAAGTGAAAATCTTTGATACTGTCACAAGTTTCACACAGACTAATTAATCCCCACATTTCTATTTTGCAACATGAGTCAAATGTATAAAGTGGCAATTGTACATCAATTGATGGGTGTCTGTAAAAAAATTAAATAAGCCAAATATATCAATGGTTTATGGATGATATTTTGTTGGTTCTTGAACTTGGTGGACCTTGTTCAAACTCTTATAAAAGGCAGGCATCAAATGAGCATCTCTATGTCTTCATGTGTATCTCTTAAGAGAAGGAAAATAACAAAAGTAAAATGGAAGAGAAAATGTTGATGGAAAATATTTGACATAGAATTTAAATAGTATAAAGCCATATGATATGGACTTAAGCTGAAATCTTCAGTCTTATCCTGGAAATAGCAATACAAATATGAGTGAAGCCTTTGCAGACATGTACTGTCAATAACCAATTCAGCCGTCCCTAGTGGGATACTAAGTCAACCATATAAATACTACCAAAAAGTCCAGGGAATTCAAAAAAGTCCATGTCCTTCTACCTTTCTTGTGGCAAAGTTTACCTCACAAATTATTGTAACAATTTTATTGGCACAACAGGCCTAAAGACCAAGACTTTGCAATGCAATGGATACAATTCAGAAATTGAATGAGGTACTTGCCTACAACTCATTAAAACAACTATATCTGTTTCTGAGCCAGAGTTTCATTGCCTCCAATTGTTTTGAATTAAAAGTAAAGTATTGTACAACTCTATAAAAGATCAGCTCAAATTAATTTGAATTATTATTTTTATCCATGAAAGTTAGGCTATTTCTTGCCACCTTATTCAGGATGTAGGTACTGAATTCTGCCCAGAAAAAAATGAAGTAATATGAGCAATTCATTCCCTTTAATATAATGTGCCCTTTCTCCTCTAACTATTAAATATTGAGGGAGTTATTGAAATATTTGGTTTCACCAACCAATTAAATGCATTTGATTTCATTGATCCAAAACCTCTAAATGAGAACACAGGAATTCCAATTTAGCCAGGGAGTAAAATGGCAGTCTTAAAGATGTCTAATTTTTGCCCCAGACTGAGGCGACTTTCAGTGTTGGTCCTTCAGTTTGGAATTTCATGATTACAAAGTTTCTGTGAGTTGTAATGTAATTCTATTTAATTTTATGAGCAACAGAATATTTTAAAAAATGGTGCAACAGTAAAAATCTAATGTATTTATGCAAATTCATTACAGACATATGGAAGAGGATTGAAATCTTCCTGTTGCATGTTATCATAATTGCTGTTGTATAATCATTTTGTCAGCTGAATTTATCTCTGCTTTCACCATTGTGTAATACATTGCAGAAATTTGAAATAGCCATCCTTAGGCTACCTGAAAAAAAAAAAAAAAAAAGAAGCATAACTCTATTATTTTAGTGTGCACACTCATGGTCAAGCAGTTAGCAAAATATAATCACTGTCACTATATTATGCTATTATGTAATTTTACATTTTTAATATCCCATGTCATATATATATATATATATATATATATATATATATATATATATATATATATATATGTATATGTATATGTATATGTATATGTATATGTATATGTATATGTATATGTATATGTATATGTATATGTATATGTATATGTATATATATATGTATATATGTATATATGTATATATGTATATATGTATATATGTATATGCTGTATATGCTGTATATGCTGTATATGCTGTATATGCTGTATATGTATATGTATATGTATATGTATATATATAATAAATGTTTTCTTAAGTTTTCGCGGGTACTTACATATACTTACATATAATCAATAAGGGAAGTACACAGAGTAATCTGTATGCTCTAAGCAGGATTTATTTAAAATATTAACATTTCATTTACACTGGGCTAACCTTGACAGGCAATTTCTATGATTCTAGAATATTAAATATCTTGCTTGAAGCCATTTAGTGCTTTTGTAGTTGCAAATAAAGAAAAAAAAGTAAAGCTTTGTTTTACTCCCTTAATGAGGTGTGGAGAAGCTGTGCTACTTTTCCCAGTTTGTTCTTTGTTTTTCACAATAAGAGTAAGCAGTTTCTCACACATGAACCTTACTAAGAAGCTGGTGAAAATATATCTAGTCAATTAACCCTTCTAATAATAAGGCTTTTGCTGTATGTGTGTGAGTGTGAGTGTGTGTGTGTGTGTGTGTGTGTGTGTGTGTGGTCAATGTCTGGAGAAATCCTGGTGTTTTCTTTGCAAGATTTCAAAGTGATTTGCTGTTGTCTGCTTCCAATGGAGATAGATCTGAATGGCCCCAAATCACCCAGCTGGTTCCATGCCTAAGGCAGGATTAGAATTCAGACTCTCTTATTTTAGGCCATTCCACCATAGTGGCTTGCTTGTTTGCTCTCTCTCTCTCTCTCTCTCTTTCCTTCCTTCCTTTCCTTTCTTTCATCTCTCTTTTTTGTTAGTAGTACAGAATATAATTTACAATTATGAGCTTAGCAGAGTTACTATTGCTTATACTTCCACCCACAGTCAGATACTTTGAACATATTTTGCAAAGATATGGTGTCAGTTTCAACAATAACATTTTCATATGTATATTTATACTAAGACAGTGTAATTAATGTCTTAATATAAAATACAATATTGAAATAAAACCAATGGGGAAAAAAAAGAATTTGGACAGAAGAAATAAAGTGAGAGAAGAGAAAAAGAGATATTAACCCCCCCCCCAAGTAACTTTTGATTTTTTTGTGCGGTAAGATGCATATTATAATTATAGTATTAACTTTTTTACTTATACAAAATAGTAACTACTAGCCATTCTACAGCAGTAACCCAAAATCAAAACTATTTTCAACCAATTGTGTTCAGAGTACTTAGAGACAGTCACAAATGTGTGGCTTTTATGTTAAGACTGCAAATTTTGAAATACTCGCCTCATTTGTCTTATTCTGTTGAAAATAGAAAAGGTAGCAGGGCATCTTTATTTAGAAGAATATTGCTTTTTAAAACTGATTCTCATATATATCATGAAAAATATAAAAATATTTAGTTAAAACAAACAAACAAAAAAGGAATTAAAATGTAGACCTGGGAAACAACTGCTTCTTTTCCATGGCCCAAATGTTCTTTGTGTAGATAATATTTTTAAGAAATGATAATTTCCCCCAAAAGCTTGAACAACTCAATTAATAATCAAAGAAATTGGGTAGATAATTTATCTGAATTGTTCCTGGAATCAGAGGAAATTTCCAACATATTTTCTTTAGCAAGGTAACTCCTCTAATATTGCAGTTGAAATAAAGCACCACAGAAGCAATTATGGTATTCCTTTGCAATATAATGGAAAATTTGAGAGTCAGGAAGGCTGCAATTGACAGGAGAGATGCTTGAATCATAAAAGAAATACCATTCACACACATTCCTCATCCAACTCTCTAAAATACAAGAATACTATATTCTACCCAAGTCTGATTCATTTTTCAACCCTGATTCATTTTTCAACCCTGTCTTTGTCATTTTTATAAATAACTGAAGGTAGTGACTATACCAAATACTCCTCCTATATTATCCATAACAACAACCCTGTGAAGTGGGTTGCACTGAATATCTTCTTTGAATTGTTAAAACAAATTCCCTTTCACTAAAAAAACCAACAGGATAAAAATCAGAATAATATCTCTTCTCAGAAGAAAAACACATGGAAAATTTTCAGTGCCAGCCATAGCAAAGCCTACAGACAGAAGCTCCTTTATCAAAGTTTAGCACTTTGCCTAAAATACTTTTAGAATGCTTTTTAGACTGCTACTATCTGTCTTACATACACGAATAAACTCAATGGAATATAGCCCCAAGAATATATAGGCCAAAGTCAGAAGACTGAAATTTTTAGTTTACAAATCACATCCTTTTGTGTTCTAAATATACAGTATATTTGAAAAATGGCATCCTTGATCTTCAGGGTTTTCTCCCTGTTTAAATATAGTCATTTCCCTGGCCAGTATTGGTGAAGCTGTGACTCTTTTCCCTTGGTAGTTCCTTGATTAGGGTATTGTTTTCTGTTTGTTTGATTGATTGATTGTCTCCTTAGTAGTTCCTTGTTTAGGGTGAACAATTGGTGAGTCTACATTTAGATTCAAACATTAGGATTGTAGCCTGCTGTGTACTTACTTTTCTCTCCTCAAAATTCCCCTTTTAAGCTTAATGCATTTAGAGGAAAGCAATGAGGTTTATTCATAAGGCATAATGGATTGCACTGATAACTATCAATGACTAATGCCACAGATTTTATTAAATTTGCTCCGGTATGATTAAAAAAAGGATATGCAGCAAGCATTCAGGTGGTATCATCCTTATATCTGCATAAGGGTCTTTGGTTCAGATATTATATGCATTTCGGAGAATTAACTTCATCTACAGAAGATGAAATGGCAGAACTAATGCAGGACAACTTAAGTAGCAATTAACCCCAGGTGCTTGTTTATTAAGTTTTGTCCTTTCTTTGTTGAAGCATGGGACTTGCTTTAAAAAATGCTGTCTTAAAACATTTTTGCACAAAGACATATTTGTTGTCACAACATAATTTACTTTCATTAAATCAGAAGCAGAATAATGCTTAAACTGATTTAATCTCTTAACTGAGTCTTCCCATCTTCATTCGTTCCAGTAGTATATGCAGGATCCTGTCACTTAGTGATTGCCTGTGACATTGCAATGCAAATGGAAAAGAGATGGGTCTTGATGATGATATTGATAATGAGGAAGAGGAGGCTTAGGATAATGTACTGCTGCTTTCATTGGTCTGGTATCCCCACTGATTCCCCAGCAGAGATTACTAATGTATTTTGTTTGCATTTGTGGTGAATGAGAAACTCAAACAAGGTAAGCCTTGAAGTAGGACGAGAAGTAACTTGCCTACACTAACCCTAGAGGTTTTTCTCCATTCTGCCACTGCAAAAGGAAAAAAAAAGAGACTGCTGAGGGCTATGAAAGAACACAGGTAACTTTGGAGAAGAAGGAAGAACATCTAGAGGAGGGAGAAAGTGAGATTGGTAGGAAAAGATACAGAGACTAGAAGCATCCATGTGGTCTTGGGGAGCGGGTTCCAGAAGAAGAGAGCTAAGGATCAGGTGGGAGGAATTGTGGTAGGGGGAAAGCTGTGTTCTGTGGGACTGGAAATGAGGAAGGTATGACTAAGAGTCAAGGAAATCTTCACAGCAGGGAATTAGGACTATTTTGTATAGAAATAAGACAGAGACTCTGGATGGACAGAATGAAGCCTGAGGCCTCTGGGAAAATGAAAAAAAAAATCTCTGGGATGAAGGTACTCAACTGTTACCAAAAATGTCTAAGGATTCATTCCCTAGAAGCTTCAATATCTCAACCCTAAATCATTAAGGAGCCAAGACAAAAATGTTCATAAAAGTTTGGTTTAAGATTGCAAAATAAAAGAACTTTTTTTCTCAAAGAAAACTTGCTATTAAATCTTATGTATTGTTTTAGCAGCCATTTCTTTAAAAGAAGAAATGGCTACTATTACTTGGCCAGATAGCTCAAATGTTCTAATTCTAGGAGGTGATGCTAAAGAGTTGATTTTCCTCCTCCTCTTCTTCCTCTTCCTCCTCTTCCACCACCACCACCTCCTCCTCCTCCTCCTTTTCCTCTTCCTCTTATGGCCATGGTATCATAAATTATCAGAGGGGCGAACCTCTTTGAGAGCAAAAATTCGCTAAGAGATGGTCACACTAGTGGAGTCGCTGCTTTTGGCAGTGTCATTAATGACATGTCACCCAAGATCCGGAATCAACCTTTCCTGGTTCTACGCATGTAAACATTGTAACATTTAAGTAAGCCTGCAATGGTGAGGAGACCAATGTCCATACAGTCCCTGCAGCTCAAGCCCAAAATCCATAGCCCAGCGACGGATGGTTCATAAAGCAGTCCTTGGTTAGAAATGATGACAGGAAGGTGGTGCACCAAGATGGAAGGAGAAACAGCGGCCCAATGGTTTCCCTTTCCATCACTTAATGGTTTAAATGGATGTTTGCTTTGACAAAGCTATGGAAGAAACATGGTCCTCAATGCTTCTCTTCAGTGGTCCAATTATTTTTAGATGTAAGCAAAGAAATATGCTGTCTTCCTTGACCACCCAAAGCAGTAAAAGGGAAAGTAAAAAAGAAGAAATAAATATGGCAGCTATAGTTCAGTTTACTTCAGAGTCCCTCTCAGTCTCTTGCACCGGGCATGGGATATGAGAGAAAGATGAAGCTTTCTGTAGAAAAAAATATTGAGAGGAGTTGCAGTGCTATGTCAAGGACTAGCTCAGACTAAGCAGATCCATCATCAGCTATGGACAATTCCACATCTTATGTGTGATATATTAGTCTGAAGGCTCTTAGCCACTATTGATGGGTCTCCCAATCTGGTCTACTCCAGTGAAGATGGTAAGAAATTCATAAGTCCATGCAAAATGTGGACAACTTGATGTGTAAACTCATAGTCTCCACAACTGAGCAGCAGTGATAAAGGGGGCAACATGTTACCACACATATGAGAGGCAGCTACTCAAAAGCCTGAAAGTCCACAGAAGGAAAAAAAAATGTTGGAAATAGGCAACCTAAAACCTCCTTCATCCCTCTGTGCCAAGATGTGTTGGTCTCATTAAAACCTGCTCTTCACACAGTGGAATTAAGGAGAAACTTCATAACAGTGAGAGCAATTAACCAGTGGAAGAGCTTGCTTTCAGAGGTTATGAGTGCTTCATCACTGGAGGTTTTTAAGAAGCTATTGGACAGCCATTTGTCTGAAGTTGTATAGGTTTTAATAGGGGGTTGGACTAGAAGATCTCCCAGTCCCGTCCAGTTTATGCTGACTAGGAGATTTTCCTATGCCACATCTCTTAACCTTGGAACCCCCTCCAACACACTCACAGATGTGGTTGCTTTCAATATACATATCAGCACTGTTGCATCTGTATAGTCTTGTAAAAGATTGAAGGACTTCTAGGTTAAGCAGTTTTGAAGGCAATGCAAACATTCCTAGCTGGAAGCACTTCAGCACGGAGAAAAATACAGAAGTCTTTACCTGTAGTTCTGGTTTGAAGTGCTATGAAGTAACCCAAATTGGCTTGTTGGGCCAAATCAGATGGGCTCTTTGCTTCAGTGAGGTGGATCAGGTTCAAATATCTTCATTGAAGCAAATCTATGGTCACTCTGGAAAGAGCTGCTAAAGAAGATGGAGCATGCCCCTGATGCCATATACAAGTAAAAGATAATAAAACAATAATATTTCAATATCTTTTAGCTGTGAGCTAAAGAAACTTCTTGATATTCAACCTTATACATAAGCATCACATGATGGACAATATATTAACATTTTCAGTGTTTTAATGTGTTTTACTTAACTAAAACTTAATTAATAGACTTGATTGTTTGCAAGAAACTCAGGTAACTGCAAATGGAAATGCTTTGAAGTACCTGTTGATTTGAGAAAACACAGCTACTTCTTTTCATGTTGTGAAAAGCCATTTTAAAAATGGGGGGAAAAAACCCTTTGTAATAGCAAATTCAGCCATTGTTGCCCAATAAAATAACAGATATAATTATTTTGGTGGGAGGGAGAGGAAAAAAAATATATTGTGGAAAATAAACATGTAATTCCCTATAGCATTCATATAGAGATTTTTTTTTTTAGAGTTGAGCAATGATCCTATAAATTAAGTTTTCAGCATATGATGAAGCAATTACTGTGAGATACATGCTATCTACTATTTTCAATGCAATGGGCATCATGAAAAATGTTCCCTAAAAGGGAATAAGTTGTCGAAAGAGTTTTTTGTTTGTTTATTTTTAATGTAACAATAACAAGAAGCTGT
This sequence comes from Notechis scutatus, assembly GCF_049901735.1. Taxonomy (NCBI): domain Eukaryota; kingdom Metazoa; phylum Chordata; class Lepidosauria; order Squamata; family Elapidae; genus Notechis; species Notechis scutatus. The sequence continues at coordinate 254,480,463 of NC_142009.1, read as the reverse complement.
AAACTATTTATTTTTAAAAAAATGTGAATGCTCAAATTCTCCAGATGCTGAGAAATCCTTATGAGCTGAATAGAATATTCTGTATATGCTTTTCATTGGCACTTTTAATAGTGACAAACACAGGATTCTTTACACTTTATTTTTTTTTCCAGAGATAGCATTGCATATATGCTAAAAAGTTTTATTATGATGCATATCTTCCTTTGAATATCTGCCCTTGGGCGATTCATTTTTTTAAAGGATTAGTATTTAATATTTATATTTAATTCAGCAGGAGTTTCTCTTGCATAGTAAGAGCTTCCTCCTGATTTAGATGAAGTAATTTGCTTCCATAAGCTTTGGGGATGTTTTGAAATAGCTACTGTTTCATTAGAGGTGCCTTAGAACAATTGTGTTCCATCTATCAAAGTGCAGCTTTGCAATAAGAACTGCCAGTCTAATGCACAAGCATCTTTCAGTAAACTTGACAGCCTTTTCATTAATCTTCCAACAGAACAAGAAAGAAAGAGATTGGGGTAGGCTCTTGTCACTTAATGTAAAGTCTCCTTCACTTAACTTCAATGAAAGGTGCCAGAGAGAGACAAAGAGAGAGAGGTGTTTTGCATTTGTGCATTCAATCAAGGCGAACCATGAACTTCGCAACACCAACAAGTTCTGTTATGATGATATGAACCCAGATAAGCATCAGACACCATCGGTCAAGCAAGAAATTCAATTTTATTCTTAGAGAACACTGGATAACAGTACTTGCTTGTAGGCTTCTCCCAGAACAATATTAGAACCAGAAAGCAAAGGCAAGGCAAAAAATTAAGGACACACATCTGAAGAGATGCTTTCATTCTGCGTACTAGAGAATACTTTGGTAACAAAGAAAACTACAAACTATTACATACTCTAGGATTCAAGTTCTTTTTAAAGCCATTCCTTGAGTAAAAACTCTATTTCTTTCTCTTTCCTTTGCTTTATAGGGGACTCAGCCATTTGTTTCTGATGGGAGAAGTGTCTGGCACCTGTAATGGGCCAGTCTATTCTGAGGCTGTCTGCTTTAGACCTTGCAAGCTCTTTAATTCATAGAGTTTTGAGTGTATTCAAATAAGACTTTTACATTACTGGCAAGAAGACTATAGTTTTTTTTCCCCAGTTCCACTTGAGAGTTGTTTTCAACTACGTTAGTTTTGTATTTTATTTTTAGATGAGTGGATTAATACATTTAATACTAGCACAATAGCAATTTCAGAACATGTCTATTTCATGAATTGCATCAGATACTCCCCCTAAAAAAAAGACTTGACCTCTTTTTATTAAATGCATTTAAATATGAATTTGTTTAAAGCATCATTTTTTATAAAATAAATTCATCACCAGTTTAAAAGTTTGTTTCCCTTATAAATAGACATTCTGGCATTCTGATGCATATTATGTTGCAGATCACCTTCTTGGTCTTTCAGGGCAATAAGCGCCCAAGCTCAAAAGATTAAAAGAAAATTCTTGACAGGGTTTGCACTGAGAAGATGATGAACCTGAAAATAAGGCTATTACTAACTGGAATGAGAAAATATTCAACATGATATTGTCCAAGGTAATAATGAACATATCAGTATGCCAGAAGGTGAGGTTGTAGCTGCTTCATCTGGAAAAGAGGAAAGGTGGAAGAATCGGAGGAGGATATGGAATTGGATAATTGGACTAAAATTATAAATTAATCTGTCCTACATTTTTTTGAGAGGTAAAATACATATTCTGTGAATGTATTGGGTGCTTTGGAATACCTTTATAGCAATAGCATTCAGACTTATATATGCTCCATAGTGCTTTACAGCATTCTCTGAGCAGTTTACAGTGTCAGCCTATTGCCTCCAACAATTGGAGTTTTCATTTTACCAACCTCAGAAGGATAGACTGCTGAGTCAATCTTGAGCTCCATTAGGATCAAACTCCAGGCTGTGGGCAGAGTCCATCTGCAATACTGCATTGCACCACCAGGGTTTTATGGAGTGTGTGTGTGTGTGTGTGTGTATTTCTGTCTTGTGTGTATGTTTGAATAATTGCGTGGGTCTGCTTTTGCTTTGTGTGTGTTTGCTTTTGCTTCAAAGAAAACCTTTTAAAAGGGGGAGAAATGCAAAGTACATTTTGAATAATGTAGAGATGCAAGACCACCTACTTTGGATCCGCGTTACATCTTTGTAACTGCTAAACAGGAACATCATTTCTTTTGTGCATTTCACACAGAGTACTCATTAAATTATAAAAAGTAATATTAGAAGTGCTGTGAAAGATGATTAAATTTTCAGCTGAAACAACTACATCATCAAAAAAACATCGGGAGGAAGAGTTGGGTGTCAAAGGGAGGACATGCCGGAAACAATGTTACATCCTCACAATGTAAGCGGTAGAGTTTGCATCACCAAGTCACAATGTCACATTTATTATTGCGACAAAAGCCTCATATCCTGCAGACGTTTCAAAATAACATTATTATTTTTTGTATTAAGGACAACCATGATAAAATATATAATGATTCTGACTCAATAAATTAGCATTTTTAATATTTTCCCTTGACTACTCAACACTGAACCCAATGCAACAGGGGAAGAAATTAATCATTTTCATATAATAGAGCTCTTCCTAAGATTATGCATGATCGAGCTGCCTATTTAGCTGCATCATTATCTCTCCAAGAAATAATAGATGCCATTAAATCTGGGAAACAGAAAACAGCCCCAGTCCAATAGGTTATCTCAGTGAGTCGTATAAAAAATAAAATTGAGGTTTGTGCCCCACTGATACTGAAGATTTATATTGAAAACTTTTGAAATAAGTTTTTCTAGCCTTCTTTAGAAAAAGCTACATAACTCTGATTCTGAAAGTGGGTAAACAGTGTGCTGTTTGAACACATGATCCACTTTCTTTCCTCGCCATTGACACAAAAATACTGACTCTCACTTTGACACATAGACTATAATGACCCACCTTCCCCAGTCTGGTTTTATAACAGGTAATCAATCATCTGATAATAATACTGTAGAGAAAGGTATCTTGGCTATTCATTCAGAAAAATTGAAATAAGCTGTGATGGTCTCTCTAGGTGCAAAAAAGGCCTTTGATCTGATCCGACAGGTATGTCAAAGTTTTGCTGAAATGAGACAGCCTCCCTTTTATTAATTGGATTAAATATATGGTATTCTGTAATCCTTGCTGCTTTTAAAAACATATTTGCATTGCATGCTGCCCACCCAACAGTCCCTGCAATTGGTCCACCCATTGCCAATCACACGCTGCCCTGCAGCACCATTGCTTCTGTCTGCCACCTAATTGGCTGTGGGGCTATTTGTCCCATGCAGTCAAAGACTTGCATCAAACAGTGTCTGGATGAATGGACAGGGATGAAGGATGAGGGCATGAGGGCCAGGGGTCCATTGGTCATGGAGAATGTCCAGGGGAGGGCCAGCAGATAAGGAAAGCTGGCTGTAAATCAGCTGAGGTGGGTGGCTGAGGGCAAAGGGGGCGTAGCCAAGGGTCAGTAGCTAAACATCCAATTCCAGATAAGATGCCATGGTGAACTTTCTACGCAGTGATTACAATAACAGTTTGTTAACAGAGGGTTTTGAAGCTTTAAGCTTGTCCTTTTTATTATTGTTCTTCCTGATAACTGTTTTGTCATTAATGTAGCATATAGATGATAGGTCAATAATTTGTAAATAGATTTAAAACTTAAAAATAATAATAAGTGGGGTTGTTTTATAAGGGGTAGGAACTAATATTGCAGATGTCAGCATTCCAGCAAACCTCCATTCCAACCAGTAACTCCGAGACAGACATCTCTCAAAAGTTCCTTTTATTCAGATAGTAACTGGCACATCTGTGGAATCCCGAATCTGAAGTTCTGGGCTTCCTTGTAAAAGTAAAAACTACAAATCCATTCCCTATTCCCATCACCACATCACATGGCCCAATCACCATCCATCCCAAAAACTTCCTTTTCATTACGCGCAACACTCCCTGACCTTGAATCAGCAAAAGAAATTGAGTTTATCCAACTAGATATACTCAAATGAATTCCCCCCTCCCACTTTCCCAGGCTCAATTGTGTAGTGTGGGAGAATCGGATCCAAAGCTGACAGGAGTAATGTACTAATTAGTATTTCAGCTCGGGGGATAATATGTTTTGGGCTTTTCCCTTTTTAATGCACTTTTTAATGTCTTGTTTGTTTTGTGTTTTTTCTTTAATTTTTTTTTTTTTTTTTGGAGTTTTGTATTTTAACTTTTTTTTCAAATAAAATAAAAATAGAAGGGAAATATTCCCAGATGTTTGATTCAAAACTACTTGGTCTGTATGCTAGAATTAAACATGGTTAGAGACCTTCAGACATGCAAAATGGCACAGCATTATTGCACTCTGTCAAAGTAAGGATCTGAATTCTTTCTAATATCCATAACAGTTGAAAAAAAAACAAATTCAGCCATTTCTTCCCATCAGGATTTAATAGATTCTTCTGTAGACCACATACATTATTAATATATCTCCTCTACCCTTTGAGCAACTAGTTCTATGCTTAAGTTTCCCTCTATGCTTGTCTCAGATTTCTGACTCCTTCCCTTCTCTGTCTAGGAAAGCTGGGACTCCCTCCTTTGATTCTGAGTAGCAGAATCTTTCTCCTTCATTTACATTTTTTTCTTTGGTTAGAGTTGGTGAGAATTCCACTCTTCCAGAACTCATTTTCTCTCTTTGGAGTGATTCAGTCTTTGTGCTTGTTTCCTCAGCCATATCTTCCTCTCCATTTCCCTGTCTTTTAACTGCCTTCCTCTTTAGTGCCTGAATCACTGGCATCTGCTAATCATGTAAGAATAGTCATGGAGTCTGGGTTTGTGAAGAGGAGGCAGCAAATGGAACTGATGAAGGAGATATAGAGGTTTACTATAAATGTGTAATGAATGTTTACGGAACATTCAGATCCTCAGTAGCCTCTCATTAAGTTAAATATTTATACTTCTCCTGTACTGAGAGTAAAAATTTCAAATTATTTCCTTCTTGCTTCCAAGATGAGGAAAAATAGCAGGATCAAAGTGTGTAAGGACAGAAAAGAGGGCTTAAACTAGGAAAGAAATTTGGAAAACTGGGTGCATTTTAGTGTGGTCAGAAACTGCAATCAAAAGTCTAAAAGATTGATTTGTGCTATCATAAAGAATGAACTCAAACATTTGACACCCAGCCTTTTTGTTGAATACCAGACAGAGGGGAGGCAGAACTTCATAGTTAAAATAGGCTTCTGGAAAGATAAGCTGTGATAGTTGAGCTCCTGTCTGAAATCATATGACAGGGGCAACCCTGGTGCTAGAAAACTTGAATGAAAAGACAAGTTCATGGCTCTTCTTCTGAGATTAAAGAGAAAGAAATCAAGTTGTCATGACAAAACCTTGGCAGACATTTTCAGATACACAACTTGGTAGAGTTTGGCTTGAACCTGACTAAAGTCTCCAACACTGCTCAACTAGATGAGAATCTTTACGCACATTTGAATGAAAAGTGGATGCCTGTCTTCTGTCATAGTGATTGCATAGTTCAAACCTGTTGCCTTTTCTTCCTGCTCCATTTCAACAGACTCTGTGTGCACTTCATGGCCTTGAGTGATTGCTGATTGCTTATATTAAAATTAATGGGTATTGGTAGGACTGCAGAATTAGCAGTACTGTTAACAAAAGAAGCATGTTATATATGCAGGCAACTGTTGTCTCTGCTTTCCTTGAGAGTTTGTTCATATAAGCATGGGATATTGGGGGTACACAATACAAAGAAAACAAAGATAGGATCCTTCAACTTATAAAATATGTAATGACTCTTTATCAACTTATAAAATATGTAATATATACCTTGTTAACATTTTTTCTATATTTTTTCCAACATTTTCTCTTCAAAGATGGTTGAAATGTCTTTTTACACAATTCAATGTATTCAAAAAAAGAGCCTGTTTTATTTATGGACCTATTTACAAATAGTTGTAAATAGTTATTGGTGGAAATCTGACTTGTTGTCTGGAAAGCCAGCAGCTCAGGTTTGAGACCCAAGTGCCATGCAACGATGTGAGGTCCTAGCAGTTCATAAATAAGTAAATAAATAAGTACCACTTTGGTGGGAAGGTAACAGCACTCTGTGACATCATGCTGGCCTCATGACTGCAGAAATGTCTTTGGACAGTAGAGGCTTAATGGCCTTGAAACAGAGATGAGCACCACTCTCCATAGCCAGCTATGAGTAACAGAGTGAAATTTGCAGGGACTCCTTTACCTTTACCTTTTACTATTTACAAAGCAAAAGCATTATCCCGTGGTATTACGCCTTGAAGATTTGAAGAAGGATTTATTTAAAAGGTGTTGAAAGCATATTATTGACTTTATCTTTTTATTAGACTATTATTTCAGCCTGAAATGTGTAATGGATAAACAAGTTAAAGGTGGCCTTTTCTTTGAATGAAAAACTTTGATTACTATCCATCTCCATTCAATATATGCTATGCAATATCTGATAATATATAATTGTGTTTGCTTTGGTAGCATACAATTATTTTATCGATTTATTGTTCAGAAAATTAGCTAAAACACTGTATTGGTTTTCAGACTGATTTCATTAAAATGTTCCTCTTCAGTGATATTGGAAGCATCTTGGCAACCTCTTTACCCCAAGATAGTTTAGAAAAGAATAACGTTTATTTATTTTGTTAACCAATGACAAGGATGAGTGATCTTTATAGCAAAAAATATTGAAATAGTTATATTCAGAAATGTAGAGGTATTTCAGGCATTTATTTTTTCTGATATTTAAATGACTGGAATATTAGTCCATAAAAGACATTAGCATCCCTAAGATATAAATGTAAACAATAACCTTTTTGAGCTGTCAGTCAAGTACCATTTGACAAATTTAAACTCTGTACACTCATCCCAAGGGCCTTTGCCTATTAGTCCACAATAGCAGCCTGGCCAGCATGCCTATTGTTTCTCCATGTTGGTTTCATCTCATTTTCCTGCCTATGCCTTTGCTGAACCAATATTAATATAGCATTGTTATTCTGCTATCATATAAGTCCACCTATAAGTTGTATAAAATCTATCACACTTGGAAAGAAGTCAGAAGACTGCAGTGACTTGATGCAGGCAAAAGAGGCAGGATAGCAATTAGCAGTGGGGATAGCAATTGGTATCATCTTGTACTGATTCAATGGTAATGTCAAGGTTCTGAGTAATGAACCCAGCCAATCCAGCAACTCTCAGACTTTTGGTTTTCTCAAAGAACTGCTTTGTGGAGTACATCATTTCAGCACTTTTGAAATACAAAACCAGATCTGGCTATTTCCCATGCTTTCAGTATAGTTAAAGGAGAATTGGACCCCTGTCTCTTTGTCACATGCCACATTGTCCAATTAGGGGTTCTGGCATCTCCTTGGTAACCTCTTCCAGTCTCTGGCTAGCACCTGTTGGGATGACCTTGGTTCCCACCCGATAGTAAGTTGTTGATATCTGGTCTGACATTCCAAAGCTTCCTCCTCTCCTCAAAGTGTGTCAAGCTGAGAAATGGAGAAAATGACTGTGACAGGCCTGATCCATTTCGAAGCTGACAGATGGTTGGATAGCACTTCAACTCAGCAGTAGGGAAAGATCCTATATCTGCCCTTGAACTTTACAAGTAGATCAATAGAAGTGTGAAGGATAAAGTGAAAAACAACAACATGTAGTTGAATTTCATGGAACCCAATGTAAAAACAAATACATAAAAGATACTGATATTCAACAAACTTTTGATCAGCTGCTTTGAAACATCTGTCTTTTTCATTAACTAGGTGGTTTGACTAGAACATTCCCTTCACTTTGAATTTGACTCATGATCTCATTTTAAAGAAAATGTAATCCATAATGATATTTGGGGTTGTGGAATTAAGGACATAGTGACATCCTTAAATTTAATAATTTCTAAATTTGGACAGTGCTCAGTTTTGCAACCTGAATAATTAACAAAAAATATATACTGGTATATAATTATTTCCACCTGTTTTCTTCAGTTGGGGAAATTTAAGATTGGGGATGTAACTGCTTCCTCTCTTTCATAAGGTCTTGTGCTCAGATTTTAGTTTAATGACATGATCTTAAACTGTTAAGGGGCTTCAAGGCTCAGGTTGTATCAGGCACAAGAAACCATAGCTGTGAACTGATGAAAGTTACTTCTTTATTGCTACATGGCTATTTACAAGAATCTAACCAGACTGAATGCATTCTCTTGGGAGAAGCCAGATAAGGGTTTTAGGGATTCTGGGAGTAGTAAGATCTGCATTGCTTCCTGCTGTGCAAGGACTCTAAGCTCCCCTCCCCTTCTCATCACAGCTCTCCTGCGCTCTATCTATAGATTCTACCACAGATTGTATCCTGCTATAAAGAAACACATTAGAACAATTAAAAACCACTCTATAAAAAGCTAGAAGAACTTTACCTCTTTTTTTTCAATCTATATACTAATATTCAGAACATAGGAGATAAACAATATGAGCTTGAACTCTTAAGCAGTCAGGAGAAGAATTTCATGATTGAAACAACTGAAGATGCAGCTTGTTCAGAAAAAAAAGAAGCTATAGAAAAGAAGGTGTCCCACTAAGTTAAGAATACTCACACTGCTCAAAAATGCAAGTAGGTGAACTTGGTCATGCTATAAAGAGCACAGGAGTTAAACAAGTACAGGAACAAATAAATATTATCATTATTGCCCATCCAAACAAAATGTTTATTAGATCGGTATATTAGACAAACATGTTATTTTAATTATTTATTTTCATGATTTATATGGCTGTTCATCTCACACTTAGTTGATCAGTTTATTAATATTTTTTAAGACAAAAATAAAATGTAATATACTTTTAGTAGATTAGAGGAATAGATTAATAGTTTATCAAATGTGGGGTGTTTAACTTGGTAGTGCTAATGAAAAATATCTCATAATAGCTGGATACAGTTGCAAAATGATTATAATTTTAGGCTGGATGAACAAACCTGTAATAAGTTTCATTTTGTTTTGTGTTTGGTCAGAACCCTTTTTGAATATTGTTTAAAGTTCTATATTCTATATTTTGAAAAGAACTCAGACAAATGAGAACATCATAATGAGAATATTCAAAAGACTGAAAATAAAGCCCTGTGAAGAATGATTTCAGAAAGTGGAAATGTTCCTCCTTGAGGAGAGAAGGTCAAGGAGATAGGCAGTAGTATTTCTAAAATATTTGAACATATATCAGCCAAAAGAATCAGTCAGGAACAGCTTTCTTTCGCTCCAAACTGTAAGACTGAAATAATGAATTTAAATTTCAGGAAGGAAGTTTCTGAACAAAAGTCAGACAGTGGAACAAATTACTCAGAGAGTGAACATTCCTTTTTCACAGGATGCATTCAAGAAAAAGGGTAAGCAGCTTTCAGTCAGGGCTGCTTTAATTTGCATAGAACACAGTGTCCTAAATGGCCTTTTCAATAGTATGATTCTCTAATTCTAGATTATTTGAAATTTGTCTTTCTAGCATCTCAAACTCAAATGATAATTTTGGAAAGCAAAATAATATGCAGCTGAGGCATTCTAAAAATGCTTTCTACTTTTTTCAACAAGTTCTCATTCAACTGGACAAACAATAGTTGCGCTAATATTGCATTCAGAGGAAAAGTTGTATTGCTAAATGCTTCTGAGTAAAGTTGGTGTTCTTATTCCTTATAAAGTAGTGGAATGGGTTTTTTAATTTCATTAAGGGATGGGTGGGTAAATATCCAGTTTTGTTTTGTTTTTTTAATTGTACAATTGTTCTTCTGGTCCAATCTCCCTGGTTTCCTCAACTTTAATTAAATCTCAAAAGAAAGCATTCTAAGGAAAATTCAGAAAGATTTCTCAGATCAGGAATTGTGGGAAAGTATCAGGTTACTGAGACTTCATAATAATAAAGACGTAATAGGAGACAATGTCACAAGCCAAAGACTCTACTCCAATTCTTGCAAAGAAGAAAGCTTTTTTTAAAATAGATGTAAAATGCTTAGTTCATTCCAGCAATAGTAAAAGAGCAAGTATGAACATGGCCCTTGATTATTTATTTATTTGGCCAGGCACTGCCAGGATCATCTTACATTAAATGATCATTGTAATTCCTGGAAACAACTCATGTTGTTCTAAAGAAGACAATGATATTCACTTAGATTGAGTAAACTTTGGGAACAATTTTGAGCCCAAATTGCTCTGAGACTTGCTAAGGCCTCATGGAAGAGATGTGAATGTGAAAAGAAAGTTTTAAAAATGAAAGATGTTTTCTTAAAAATGTTATATTAAGAACTATCACATACATAATAAAAATTGGCATGAGTTTAAAAAGAATTGAAAGGAACTCATTGGCTAATGGACTAATATTTTTTTAATAAAAGAATTAAACTTTTTAAGATTAACTCTTGAATTAATTAGCAATACAATTTTTTTACAGATTCTCAGTTGACATCTGAAGAAGTTATATATGGTTCATAGGTACTGTTGTAATAACAAGATTGACTCTGTCTCACAGAGAAAGTCCATATTTTTTTGTGTCAGGAAAGGTATTTTCCAGTGGTGGGATTCAGCCAGTTTGCACCATTTGGGGAGAACCATTTGTTAACTTTCTGAGCAGTTCGGTGAACTGGTAGTTGGAAGAAATCTCCTTCCAACAGCCTTTTGTTTTTCCCACTTTACAGGACTAATTCTGTCAGGAAGACAGTAAGGAAACATTCTGGTGTGTTTCTAGCCTAATCCTGCTTATCTTTAAGTGATTTTAGAAACTGCCTCTCCAGTTAATTAACATTGTAACAGCAGTTGGTGCTTGGCAGTATGCCCAGATTTTCTGTGGCCTGAACTTCTTCTGAGTTTTTTTTTTAATTAGACTTTCTTAAAGGGGAAAGGTTGTTTTAAGCTTTTTACACAGCTTTAGTGGTTCCTGGCACTGTCCTTTTGGGGTGTACTTCCAAGAGGCAGGATACAAACATGGTACTATTTTTACTGCCTTTCTGTGGGCATGCGATCTTTCCTTAAATCTGGATGATTGGGATTTTTAATCTTGCTTAACAAATGTAATTATTCCTAGATGCTGGCTTCCTTGGGGTTTCTGTCTTGAATGGATTACCAAATCTGCATTTTTAAAAGGTGACCTTCTCAGTTCCTTTGGGCTATTAAGAAAGACTGAATCTGTTTCCTGCCTTTAAGAGCATGTTTTTCTATTTCTCATTTAGGGAAATATAATTTTCTGCTTTTTTAATATTTCCTTTTGGGACAACAGTCTCTTTCATTGCTTTGGAGTGGCCAAGGCACATGATTGCTCACTAATAGCATTTAAAAAATGGTAGGGGCATGTATCCTTCAATTCATTTAAGCTTCTCTCATGATAATAAGGCTTAATAAAATGGCACTAGGCTTGAAGTTTATTTAGATATCTGTGGCATGTACTAATTTTATTATGATGTCATCTGCACCTCTATAACTGTCTGGTTTGGTTCTGCAACCCAGCAGGACAGACACAGACTTCAGAGAGTAATTAGGACTGCAGAAAAAAACAATTACTACCAACCTGCCTTCCATAGAGGACCTGTATACTGCACGAGTCAAAAAGAGGGCTATGAAAATATTTACAACCCCTCACATCCCGGACATAAACAATTTCAACTCCTTCCCTCAAAATGACGCTATAGAGCATTGCACACCAGAACAATTAGACACAAGAACAGTTTTTTCCCCCCGAAAGCCATCACTCTGCTAAACAAATAATTCCCTCAACCCTGTTCAACTATTACAAAGTCTGCACTACTATTACTGTTAATCTTGTCATCAGTCCTTATCACCCATCCCCTCCCACTTGTGTCTGTATGACTGTAACTTTGTCGCTGGTATACTTACAATTTATATTGACTGTTTCCTAGTATGAGTAATTGCTTATTGTACCCTATGAGTATCATTAAGTGTCATATCTTATGATTCTCGACTCCTGACAAATGTATCTTTTCTTTTATGTATACTGAGAGTATTTACATCAAGACAAATTCCTTGTGTGTCCAATCACACTTGGCCAATAAAGTATTCTATTCTATAATCCACAAGCTTGGGAGGGCAGAGACTTAAATCTGGGTCCCTATATACTTTGTTAAGTTGTCTCTTTAGCTTGGCATTTTGTAGCCCAAGTGTGCCCACGCACTTTCTGGAGAGCTTAAATCACTCTCTGCTAAGGGGTTTCTCTTTATGAGCAAGAGTTGGCTGCTGATAGTTGTTGCATTTTAACTATTTTAATTCCTCAAGGTGCTCTGGCACCCTGCCTGATTTATAACTCTGGGTTGCAGATATTGTTGATGGAAAGGAAGGTCTTCAGAGAGAATGGTTTAGATTTCCATGAGGACTGTGGTTATCATTGATCTTCAATGTGTATTTCCCCATTTCTAATCTAATGATTGGTATTTAGGGCAGCTTTTTGCAAGCAAAGAAGCTTTTTGTAATTTTGTATAGGTAATCCTTGACTTACAACAGTTTATTTAGTGACCATTCAAAATTACAATGGCACTGAAAAAAGTGACTTATGACCATTTTTAACATTTATGACAATTGCAGCAACATCAGGGTCACAAGAGGCTGGGTGAGGTGAAGCGCCCCTCAATGTGAGTGATGTTGAATTGACCACACTCATCTAGTCACATGACCATTCAGCCACTCCTACTAAGCTGGTCCATCAGGGCAGGGAACAGGTTGTTAAATTATTCGAATACCACCATTATCCCATACTAGCTTCCCTTTAGAAACTAGGTTGCTCCCCTTAACTGTGACCTTCCAGAAGTCAGTGAAGAGTGGATTCATTTAGAAGGCTTTAGGGAATGATTGTGCACCATCTGGACCTGGATTTATTCATTATTATTGTATACTTGTAATTGCCATTTTTGTAATTGTTTATGAAATTGTAGTAATTAGCCACTCAAACTCAATCTGGAGTCAGACTGTGCCTAAATTGGTTAAATTAAATTAAATTAAATGTGTTATATTGTTCTTATTTTATTATATGATTGATGGTATATTCTAATTTATTTTGTTATTATTGAGGTTAAGGAGTATATTTATTTTATGTTGAATGTTTTATGTTGTTCTATATGGTTGTAAACTGGTAACAGATTTGGTGGCAAGCAAACTTAATTAATCAGCTTCAACTTCATGCAAAACTCTATATAATTTATGTAGTGAAGTCAACATGTAGTGAAGTCAACAGTTAGAAGAGCAAAAATCTGATTTCACATACTCTGCCTGGCATAAAATAATTTCCAATTTCAAGTTTTGCTGTTTAATTTTTGTTGCCCTGCAATCTCAATTCTGTCAATACTGTACCTTCCTAGATTCAATTAAACTTCTCCCTATAATTTTTGCTTTCACTTTTGCTACATTTAAAAGCATTCTTTCAACCATCAGACACAAATGATAATTAAACAAGCTACATACCCAGCCTTAAGTAAATTATACTTGTACCTTGCCTTTTCTATAATTATAGCACTTACCTCTCTAAGCCTTATTATTTTTCACAATGATCGCAGCATTTATGACACTAACATTTATAGCATTTACTTCAGTTCTACTCTTCAACATACTAGTTTCATTCTTATAACAATTTCTAAAATACTCTTTTCTGCATGCCCTCACTTCATTTTTACCCTAAATAATTTCACTGCTTTTACTTGTTTTAATCCTTTCATTCTGTTCCATACTCTTTAATTATCCCTCTTAATATATTTCCAAATAATGTTTTGTTTGCATAACATTTGCTCATTTTTTGCTTCTTTTCATCTTAATCACACTTTTCCTTATTTTAATACTCTGTCTTTCTGTCTGTCCCTCTTTCCACAATAATTTTCATCACTTTTCCCCCCCAGCAATTATTATTATCTCCCTAGCAGGAAGGTTAAATATAAAAACTTTTCATATAAAAACTATCTTACTAACAGAGGTGGGATTCAGCCAGTTCGGAACAGTTTGGGTGAACTGGTTCTTAAATTCTGTCCAGTTCAATGAACTGGGTAACCCCACCATTGGCTGGCCACTTTTGGGCTGTTTTTGGCCCATTCTTGGCCATTTTGGGGGGCATTTTCAGCTGTTTCTTGGGTGAAAAATGCCCTGAAAAAACAGTCCAAAAATGTCCTGAAAATGTCCCAAAAGCCTGAAAAACAGCCCCAAAATGGCCAGAAAACAACCCAAAAATGATTGTTTGGGGCCAATTTTGGCCCTTTTTTTACCATTTTCAGGCTGTTTTTGGCCCATTTTGGGGGCATTTCAGGCCATTTTGGGGCTGTTTTCCAGGCTGTTTTCAGACATTTTTGTGGGGAAAACAGCCCAAAAATGGCCTGAAAATGGCTGAAAAATAGCCCAAAAATTACACAGAAAACAACCAGAAAACTGCCAAAAAAACAGTCTGAAAAATGAAGGGAGGGAGGGAGGGAGGGGTTAATCCAACTTTAGCTTGTTATCTTTCAGAATTGCCTGCACACAAGTATTGTCAATCCTTCTCCTTTTGCTATTTATTTATTATTATTGGGGTGCCAATGGGCTTCAATTGTAAATTGCTTCTGAGGAGTCAGTGGGATTTATTGCCTCTGCCACTTCAGGTGTGAAATGTTGGCTGTTATGACACTATATATTGCTTTTTAATAAGCTCAGCCTCCAATGTTTTACTTTCCTTAGTGATGGGAGCAAATGCTTTGCTGGTCTCTCACATCCTTTCACTGGTGGGGGTGGCATTTGCACCAGGAAACTGAGGATTGGTTAACCCTTTCATTTCTGGAGGTGTTACATATAGGCCCAAGGCCTGGGGAAAGGGAGAGTGGCTGGGAGGCGGGGTCGGGTTTGATGAGTAACTTTGAGTTGGCCATGCCCACCAAGTCACATAACCACCTGGCCATGCCTACTCAGCCAGTCATTATGGCAGAGAACCGGTTGTTAAATTATTCGAATTCCACTACAGCCTACTGAATATGCATTTCTTTAATTTATATACCACTTTTCTATCAGAAAAGGTAATAAATGAGCTAGCAATAATGAACCAAAACTAAAAGAGGTAATTAACATACAAATAAATTAAAACATAATTAATATTTTATTTTGAAATATATGAATACAAATAAACACTGAACTGATTAAAATCCAGCTAATAAGCCAGTTCATACCCTAAAAGTCTGTTGGCCGAAGAGTGACAAAATTGGTACTATTCTGATTTCCCATGGCAAAGTGTGGCAAAGCTAGTAAAGAAATATTAAGAATTTATTTGTGTTCTTACCCAATATGAATAAAGACAGGCAATCACAAAAATCTGCAAGGTTGTGTGGCCTGTTAAAAAAATGTATTCTGTTTCCTCTTTGGTTTATACCATGTGGTGTCCACCTTGAACCAGTGGAAAACATAAGGATGCATAGACAGGGGTGGGATTCAAATTTCTTAACCAGTTCTGTGGGTGTGGCCTAATTTGTGGGTGTGGCTTGGTGGTCATGGCTGGGCATGGCTTGTATGTAAATATTGTAAATATATATGTAAAAATTGAATTTTTTATTTTTAAAAAAGAGCAACTTTTACCCAAAATCAGGCAAAGCAGGCAGGCAAATTGAGTTGCTTGCAGAATCACAGCTTCACTCCCAGATCTGTCTTTTTGCAATCTGCTGCATGAGTCTTCACTGAAAAATAGAAGCTTCAATCCTAAGGAAGGTTCAACTCTGTTCTCAGGCCACTTCTCCTTCCCCCAACCCGCTTAATACCACCCCTGATTGGGCCTCAGGGAAGCCTCCTGGGCGGGGTGGGGAGGGAGGGAGGGGCCAGCTAGTGGTGCAATTTACCTGTTCTCCGAACTGCACAGAATTGTAACAACCGGTTCTATAGAACTGGTCCAAACTGGTAGAATCCCACCCCGTCCATAGATATAAGTATACACGTTTCTGCTGGTTTATCTACATCAGGGCTTATCAGAGTTTGAGAGGTCAGGGGTTGCAACTCAAATATCCATCATGCAGTGGTATTAATTTTCAGGCTTTGGGAGGAGGGCAGTTTTGTATTTAAAGAGGGGAGTGGGAGAAACTATCAAATGTGTTGCCTCTTATGTTATGTCTTATAAAACTTATGACACTCTATAAGTTGCAGTTTTTCTTTATAGGAAAAATAAGTTGCAGCCTCGTCTCTAATTACCCAATTGTAGCTGTTCCTTTCTGCCTATTAGTCAGCTGTGCAATTTTTTTGGGGGGGAGAGGGTGATGTGAATTCTACAGTATGTAATGTTCCAAATGTAATTTCACCATATTTAAGGACATTATGATTTTGGAATTTTTATCAATTTTTCTTCCCTGGAATTCCTTGGATTGAATTTTCCTCTTTAAAAAAAAAAGAACAATTACAGCCCTACTCCGGTTTCACTTTTTTTAACAACCTCTCCAACGGAATTCCATGGTTCCTTTCCTACTCAAATCACTCTCAGTTGTGATCCTATAATGTGCATTTGCCATTTGTTCCCCCCTCCTCTTTAAGTCACATTACTTTATGTTTGCAAAATCTACCTAAATTATTTGCCTCGAGAAAATTATCTTGAAATGTCTATGGAGATTCTCAATCATCCAAGTCATGGTTTTCCCAAAGGTGCTTTTTTCAAAGGCAACTGGGTTTTCTGAAGTGACGAAGCTTCTTGGATGAGAAGTGGACCATCTTCAAGGAAAGGCAAAGAAAGTCCAGTTGCCTTTGGAAAAAGCACTTTTGGGACAGTCATGACCTGGATGACTGAGAACTGAAGACCTTCTTGGATGAGAAGTTCAGTTACCTTTTGAAAAAGCATCTTTGGGTTTTTTCAAAATGCTTTGCAAATTTTTATTTAATCCTGATAAACAATTTATATTATTCCATAAATTTGACCAGTGCTCATCCCAAAAGCTAAATCAGATTTAGAAGAAATTCATAATTGAAATTGAATGATTTTTTAAAAATAAACAAATATACATTCATACAATCATATCCAGCCAGTTAGATAATGATACCTAATTGTAGAAAATGCATTTATGCTGCTTTTTCTATTGTATCCAGGTGTGGCAGAAATACTATTCAAATACAAGAGTGAAAAATCCACCACTGTCAGCAAATATGCTATGAGAAGGAGATCCTAATGAGGATTAAGAAAGGCTATAAAAACATAGCTGTTATGTCCAATTATATCCAACCAAAAATTGATGAGAGAAAGACTGGATCATTTTTTCCCATTTCTCTACTTCCTCTTCTCCCTTTTTAGGCTTTTAGTACGGACATATGCTTCCATTTATTTACCTAGCTTATAACAATGACATTAAATATAAGTCATTCCCACTCTAGTGATTTATACTAATTTGTAGTGTCATCCCACTGTTGCTGTGTTGATATACCAGTAATGAAGACAGACTTTATATAGCCACAATTATAGTTGGTTGATGTTATGAGAGTCTATAAATCACTAGTGAGGAAATGGCTATAACAAAGTTTTACTTTCAAAATTAGAGAATGTTTGTAAAGGAATAATGTAAAGAGAGCCAGGATTGCCTGTCAGGTCATCAGTGGGATAATGCTTGGAAGCAGAACAGAACTGAATCAAATGAAAAACAAAATCTGGCAAAAGAAATACTGGGTTCAAAAATGACTGAGAACTGCAAAGGAAAAAAAAAGTAGACAAAATGTCACTCATATGTTCTTATGGGACAGAAAGTTGGGGAGAGTCTTGAAATGTTGTTAACTGTTCCACTCTTAAGCTACTTTCTCTCCTGGTCTCGTGGCTCAGACTGGAGGAAAAGGGTTTGAAAAGTCATGCTTCCCTGTGAAAAGGAAACATTTCCCCATAATTTCATTCTCCACCTCCTATATTTTCATTAGAACACATCTGATGGCTTAGTTCACTAACAAAATTTATCAAAACTGTCTATAATTTTAATACATGGCAAAAATGTGCCTTAATAATATTAATTTTTAGTGATTGACTAAATTAATGCAAGAAATACTGCAGCAGGCATGTATGACATAAATCAATGGTCCACAATGGAACCAATTTAGGGAATTGGATAAACGATTTCTGTTACCACTTTCTTCGTAACAAGGAACCTAATATTAATTCATTATAACACTTAAAGTCAGGGCATTTACAATATATATGATTAAATGTGTTTAAAGTTCACTATGAATATATTTTAAGGATTTAATTAAAACATTAATATTTAAAATTTAAATATTTAAAATTAATATTTTAAGGATTTAATTAAAACATTAATAGGAGGTTGTTTCATAAGCACACTTGATGTGAACTTCTCCATTATTATTCTAGATGTCCTCTTGCAACTTATTCCTAGTAGGTTTTTCAAGGATATTCTTACCATGACTCCCTAATTTCAATATCCTAGCACAAAGCCTGGTTCTACCCTGAAAATGATCCCTTTTAATTGGTGGTGCCAAGTATTAAGTTGAGGCCATGTGTATGTGAAACATGCTTTCTTACATAGTCTTCCTAGGAAACATACAATCATGAGAACAATGGACTTCTAAATTGCATCGAAACTGAAAATATGTGTTTGTTGTTATTGTTTTGGTTTTGGGTGTGGGAATGAGTAAGACAGTTTTCTAAATTTTGTCTTAAAATTTACTACTTACTTTTAATATACAAAGTGCTGAAACTTACAAGACATTTTCCAGATCAGAAATAGCAATGGAAAGCAATCAATAATATTTTTCTCTGGGGTACAGCTGAAATCCCTTTATCCCAGCAGTGATGATGTATTAGCATTTAAGCCTCTTTAACGTTTAGCACTTTGAAGTCTTCAAGGCAAATTTACATAGCATTATAGTAATTTATATAACTCACATTGATAATCAACTTTTTTAGCCTACTTGGATTCTTAGAATCATTCTGTATAAACTATGTGTTTACAGTATATATTGGAATGTATTGTCCCAAAGGTGCTTTTTCAAAAAACAACTGGACTTTGTTTTTCTCTGAAGATCATTTCATTTCTCACCCACAAAGGATGCTTCTTGGATGAGAAGCAAAATGTCTTCAAGGAAAAACAAAGACCGGTTGCCTTTTGAGACAACCATGACTTGGATGACTGAGAATCTCCCATAGACATTAGAATGTATTATTTGTCTCTTAGTCCATACCCTATAATGTCACACAACTATACTACAATAGGATCACCTGATTTCTGGACTCCAGAACTGATGAGTTCTCTTTGAAAGAAGATAAAGACAAATCCTCTTCCTATCAGGATTTCAACAGCACTGGCAATACCACAAAGATAATGCAATACCTCTTTGCTACTTTTATCATTCCAAGCTGGTATGGTCTGAATCAGATTTCAGAAGATCCTGCAGGGACCTAGAAAGAAATCATCACTAAAAGTTCCAATGTGTTGCTATGTGAGATTTATATCTGTGCAGCAGCTTTGTGGGTTCCTTAGTTAATTTTATAATGCAGCTTCTCAACACTGAGTAACAGTTTTTCTTTTTGTCCTGATTTACAACACCTTGTTCTTATTGTTTAAATTATTTAGGAGCTTCTTTAGTGTTTAATAATCATGAATACTATAGATCCAGCATCATAAATACTGCTAATTGATGCAGATTAGCTGCGTGATAAGGAACTGTTTCATTAACTATAAATGGAACAAAGAACAATATTATAGAGTTTTGGGTTCTCTCTGAGCTTGGTTGTTTACTTGCAGTCATTTCATTATCTAACTAGGTAAATATCTCAGTGATGTTATAGTGGGGATTATTGGTGATGTTACCTAGTTGGGTAATTAAATATCTGCAAACAAACAAACAACCTCAGAGACCACCAAAGACTCCATAGTTCAACTCTGAGCTACATTTATTCTCTTCTGTTGGAAAGAATAATATTGTACCAACAGAAAGAATATATGTAGCTCAGGGTTGAAATGTGGAATCCCTGGAGTCCTATTGTATATAAATAGAAAACAAACCCC
Organism: Notechis scutatus; assembly: GCF_049901735.1. Lineage (NCBI taxonomy): Eukaryota > Metazoa > Chordata > Lepidosauria > Squamata > Elapidae > Notechis > Notechis scutatus. The sequence goes on along the minus strand of NC_142009.1, from coordinate 254,460,447 downwards.
ACATTCACTAGCACTGATGAAGTTACCTAGCTGGATAATAAAATATCTGCAAGCAAACAATAGGGCTCAGAGAACACCAAGGACTCCACAGAATAATATTGCTTAGGAAAGAGTAATTAAGGACTAAAACTTATAATCTCTTGGTAATATTAAAAGATTGCCTTCTCTTCCTGTGATTTACCAGTAATAAACCATGGATTTAGAGTGTCCCTGACACTCTAAAGTAATTATTTCTATTCCTTCTGTATTAGAAGTCATTGGGTGATGAAGTATACAACCAAATGAGTCTTAATTGTCTCAACTAGGTATTTAAAGATGTGTGTTTTAATGCTAAGATAACGCATGCACTAAACAAATGTATATAGATGAGCTTATAAAGACCAATTTTTCTTTTCCCCTTAAGTTCAAATACCCTTTTTTTCTGGGTTTCCATTCTATTTTTAGTATGCAAGAAATAAATATATTCAACACTGGATTCAAATGCTAATACCTGAGAGAGAGCAATGAGAGAACACAGAGAAAGAGGATTTTATAATGGTAATGAGGCTGCAACTATCCCAACCCTTAACTATCATGTTGAATGTCACTTAAATTCACAATGGAGTGGCTGTGGAGGCCTGAAATGCAAATGCTAGCATTTACTTCTTTTTTCCAAGTTTGGATATAGCCTTACCTCAGCCTATTTAGTTTTTTCCAGGAGGCTCAGAGTTTATACTCTCAGTTGTTGCCACTGAGCAGCTGTAGTGATAAAGAAGAGCTTTGTCTGTCAGGCCTACTGTCAAGGAGGAAAACATCTGGGATGGATGATGGAAAAAAAGAAAGAAAGGGGCTCACAAATTAAAATAGGATGGGCCTGTATAATCCATGAAATCCCCAGTGACTTCCCTTGTCACTATGGGCAAGATAAAAAAAGGGGGAAAAGGTTCATTGGCCATCATTTGAACACAACAAGAAAAGGTTAAGAAGACCAACAGCTTAAGCAATAAATAAATATCAGTGTCTTTTCCAACAATGAAATGAACCTTTTTACATTTGTCATTATATTGCTTCCAATTGTCAATCATAGTGTATTTTGATATGTTCTTGCTGTACCCACACATAGATGCACCTACCCAACTCCCATGTTTATATAAATAGTTTGGGTTTTGTTCCCAACTCCCTGACTACCATTATATTGAACAAATGTATCCCACACAGACACATGCCTTCCTTATCTCTGTCACCTTCCCATTTTTGTAAAAACCTATTTTGCTTCCTTGTATAGTCTTGTATTAGGGTTCACGCATGTTAAATGATAAAGAACAGTCAAATATCACTAGAATAATGTGGTCTTCATTATTTGCTGTCTTATCATTTGTGGTTTTGTGTATATGCAACTCAGGAACCATAGCTTGATAAACATAAATGTTTTCATGCATCTGCAGTCTTGGCTTTGTTTAACTTTTATGCCTGGACAGAATAGCAGATTAGTTTTTGCATATGTGTAAAGTATATTTATTAACACAGCACAGTGAGTCATAGTGATACAGTGGTTAGAATGCTGTATTTGAGGCTTACTCTGCCCACTGCCAGGAGTTTGATCATGACAGGGGTCAAGGTTGACTCAGCTTTCCATCCTTCCTATGTCAGTAAAAGGAGGGTCCATATTGTTGGCGGGCAATAAGCTCATATTGTAAACTGCCCACAAAGTGCTGTAAAGTACTATGAAGCAACATAGAAGTCTAAGTGCTATTGCTTGTCAACATGACTTCGTTGAAGAACTACCCTTGCTTTCTGGAGTAGATACTTTGGCTAATGATGGAAGGTGTCTTCCTGTTCATATCATCTGGTTCATAGTATTCTTTGATGTAGCTTTTTGACAATCTCAGAGAAGGACCTCCCAGTTGCACTGCTGGACATTATGGCTGCCTGAAGATTGGTCATGGATGTCTCAGGTCACTCTTACTCATTTGAAGCTAGCACTAGCTGGTCCAATAGCACAGGAAAAAATACCACAAGTGTTCCTTGGGCAATACTAAGACCCAAGGTTTCTCAGTTTCATCATGGAATGCTAATGCTCCAGCAGTGGGATCCTATCTGTTCCACTACTGTTTGGTGATTGCACGCACACCTAACATGCGTGCACCTAATGCACACGTGCAGCTTTCCACGCACCAGCTGAGGCCTGCAGTGCCAATCAGCTGAAAGGATAAAGAAAAGTGCAGGGGCTTTTTGCCTCCTCTCAGCTGTTCGTCAGCGGTTGAACTGGTTCAAACCAGTAGCATACCACCACTGTAATTCTCCCTGAGGACCTCTCAGAGTGATCTCTTGCTCATATCACTGGATTCTAGCACTAGTAGCAGATTGCTTCTGGCTCCCTCTGATTATCATAAGCTACTTCATTCAAAATTAAGTCTACATGAATATAATAGAATAGAGTTGAAAGGGATTGTGGAGGTCTTGTAGTCCAACTCCCTGCTTAGGCAGGAAACCCTACACTATTTCAGACAAATGGTTATCCAAAGATAATTTAAAAAGTTTCTTCCAAGGAAACAGTAGGTCCCAGGCAGAGAGAAGATGGCAAGGAAGTAACAAGCAACAGAGAGAAAGCAGAACTGCTTAACTGATTCTTTGCATCTGTCTTCACACAAAAAAGAAACTATAGCTCAACCCACCAAAAACATAACTGTAAAAGACAGACCAGAAATAAAACTTAAAATAAGCAAAAATAAAATAAAATAGTAAGATAACACCTGTCTGATCTTGATGAACACAAATCACTGGGGCCTGATGGATTACATCCCAGAGTTTTAAAGGAGCTGGCAGAGGTCATCTCAGAACCACTGCACCATATCTTTCAAAAATCCTGGAGCACCGGAGAACTACCAGAGGACTGGAAAAGAACTGATGTGGTTCCCATCTTCAAATAAGGAGAGAAAAAAAACAGACCCAGGAAACTATAGACCAATCAGCCTAACATCAATACCCAGGAAGATACTGGAAAAGATAATAAAAAAAACAGATCTGCCAAAAGATAATAAAAAAACAGATCTGCCAACATCTAGAAACAAGTAAAGTAATAACGAGCAGTCAGCATGGGTTTGTTAAGAACAGATCATGCCAAACCAATCTTATTTCATTCTTCAACACAGTGACTAAATTAGTAGACCAGCAAAATACTGTGGACAAAATATATTTAGATTTCAGCAAGGCATTCGACAAAGTAGACCATAACCTACTTCTTAGTAAGCTAGAAAAAGTGGAATAGATAGCACCACCACTAGATGGACTCACAACTGGCTGGCAAACCATACTCAATGAGTAGTCCTTAATGGGTCTAAATCTACATGGAGGGAAGTAAGCAGTGGGCTGCCACAAGTTTCTGTCTTAGGCCCAGTACTCTTCAATATCTTCATTAACGACTTAGATGAGGAAATAGAAGGGGAACTTACCAAATTTGCAGATGATACTGTTGAGGTAATTCCCCGTTAGGAGAATGAGCACATACAGGGAGATGTATTGAAAGAAGTGTTGAATAATACACACACAGCACACAGATACACTGCACAGTAAATGTAGGGTTTTACTTTCGATAAAGGTTTAAGCAAAGTTCAAGATCAGCAGTCCATAGTCATTCACAGTTAAATCAGTCAGTTTTCAGTCCAGGGATAATCCAATAACAAAGTCCAGTATCATAAACAGTTCAGTAACAGACTTACATCAAATCCATGAATATCAGTCAATTAGGAAAAATGGAGGAACGGCAATACTCTCCAACAGAAGGAAAAAGAGACTCACACTCTCTTCTGAGACTAAGACCAAAACTAAACAACTCCATCTTATGGCCGCTTGAGAAACCACACCCAATTACAGTTTTGCATTTTCTTAAAGACATAGTTTTAAAATGTTTATCCTGGTTTATATATTTTCAACCCAAATAGCTGTTAGGTGACTTACATTCCTAACATTCTCCCCTTTTGGGTAGGACAATATATACAGCCTTACATTCTAAGTCCATAATCTTCACAGCACGCCTTGTGCTTTATAGAGCCTTGGGCCTTTGTAAAATGATCTGCTATATTGTTTTCTGACATACAGTATTCCTGCTTAATCATCTTACTTTGCACACATAGTCTCATATTTAAATATCTTAAATCTGTGTGTTTAGTTCTTGTCTTAACAGCAATATTTGAAGCCATCTGTATTACTGATTGATTATCTTCATAAACAACAATAGGATCTGTTACATTAATTCCCATGTCAATTAATAATTGCTTATACAAAACTAAATCTGTGCATAATAAAGACAAACATGAGAATTCAGCCCATTGTTGACAAACTTAGATGTTTCTGTCTAATAAATCTCCATCCAATCAATGCCTTTCCCAATAATACTACAGTACCCGATGTAGATTTTCGTGTATTTATGTCTGTAGCAAAACTTGCATCAGCATATGCAGTTAAATTCAGTTCATCTTTAGGCTCCAAATACAATGCATAATGCATTGTTTGTTTCAGATATCTTAACACACGTTTAGCAGCTTGCCAGTGCTCAGTTGGCTCAGTTGGCTCAGTGTTAAATCTTGCTAATTGATTAACACTGTATGCAATATCTGGCCTTGACCAATTACTGAGATAAGATAAACTACCAATCAAGGACTGATAAATGTTCTTATCAAAAATAGGACTTTGAACATCAGTATGGCTAAACTTCTGGCTCATTGGTGTTTTAGCCAGCTTACAAAGTTCCATTTTAAAACATTTTAGTAATTGGTTAATTTTATCTGCCTGTGAGATTTTGTATCCTCTCCTAGTTCTATCTATCTTTAAACCAAGATATTGTTTGATTTCTCCTAATTGTTTTATTTTAAATTTCTTTTCTAACAGTGAGATTATTTTAGTAGCTTCTTGTTCAGTTTTGGTGATTAATGCTATGTCACCAGTAAATAATAGCAACAATGACATTACACCATTACTTTCTCTTTAAACAAACATGGATCAGCCATGCCAGCTACAAAACCTATCTTAGTTAATTCTTTAACTAGACATTGGTTCCCCTCATATCCTGATTGCTTCAAGCCATAAAGACTCTTTTTCAATCTCCAGCAATCAGTTGTATTATCATTTTTAATACTTAAAGGTTTCTTTAAATAAATAGTGTGTTGCAACGGTGCATGTAAATATGCCATCTCTACATCCAAATGATTTATAATATATTTCTCCTTAGCTGCCCACACTAATGCTGCCCTTAATGTAGTAGCCTTTGAGACTAGGTGCAAACACCTCATCATAGTCATTTGCTGTCTGATTGAACCCTTGTGCTACTAACCTGGCTTTATGGGTAACAGTCCCATCTACACCTGTCTTCAGTTTATAAATCCATTTACACCCTATGGCATGTTTACCTGGTGGTAACTTAACATTTTCGTATACCTCCAACTTTTTTAATGATTCCAGTTCCTTATCCATTGCTTTCTGCTAAGCAGCCTGATCCTTAGCAGGATACAGTTTTAGTTCACTATAATTACTAGGAACTGTATTCACTTGGCATACAACACTAGCTTGATATTTATCAGGTGGTTGTGTTACTCGGTTTGAACGCCTTGGTAATACAGGGCTAACTGGTGGACTTTCCTGTGCCACCTGTTCCTGTTTTTCTTCCTCCTCCTGTGCCTGTTCTCCTACTTCCTCCTGATCTTCCTCTTTAATGGCTATTTGTGGTTTACTTATTTTATCTCTAGGGACTATTTGGGTGTCAATAATAATATCATTGCTGGATTCCTGTTCCAGTCTATCCCACCCAACATGCTCAAGAAATTTTGCATTAGCACTACAATAAACATGAGCTGTGCCTTGATCCCAGAATCTAAATGATCTATGGTTGGCCTCATAAACCACAAAAATAACTTCTTAGCTCTATGTTGCCCTTTCAGTCTTACTTGTGAGGGAATATGCACCATGCTGGAGCTCCAAATGTGTGTAGGTAACTTAAATTTGGTTTTCTGCCATGGCAATTCTCCAGTTGTTGTATTTACTACATTGTTTAAAACATGGTTACTACACACTACTTTGTTTTCTGTGAAGTGCTGCTAATAGCAGAAGTATCAAATGAACTAGAAAAAAACCAACCGAAGTACAAAGAGCTTCAAGAATGAATCTGAGCCAAATGAACTACTTTGCTTCCTGCAAAGGTTTTGTCATCTTTGCCTTACCTTATACCTTATGGGAGGGGCAATCACTTCACAGCCTTACTACCGAGTCACCCCCTTTGTCCTCTGTCTCGCTGCTGCCAGAGTCTCTGGAGGCAGCACCCCACTTCCAGGTGGTCCTGGCCCCATCTCTGCTTCAGATGGAGGACCCTTGTTTGGGTCCTCTAAAGATTCCCCTGATTGGTCCCTGTTCTTCCCCACTGTCTGATTCTGCTGCCATCTGCACCGATGCCAGTGAACCACAACAGTTTAACTCAGCTCTCAGCACTCTAAATGTTGCCCAGATGAGCTCTTGGGTCAAACTCTGCTTCTCTATTCTTCATAACTGGGACAGATTTAAGTCTTCTAACAATGAGTGACTGAGTTCTATGAGAAGGACCTGTACATTGTTGACCATCAAAAGTAAGACACGCAACCCAATACCCAGAAGGACTACCCTACCTCAACCATTATAAATCTTTTCTTTTCTTTTCTCTTACAACAGTCAGAATATTCCAAAGGAAAAATAAGACAATCCCAAAGTTATCAGTCAGTCCAAACCAAGACAGAGTTCCCACTCTCTCCTCCTAGGGTAGTATCAATCAGAGAAAAAGAAAGTCCAAATCTGTTTCTTAAAATCTTATTGCAATATATTTTAGTCTTTCAATCCTTAAGGCATCTCCTCCAACAAAGTCTTAGCATACAAATATTTTTTTTAGTCCTCTCTTTTCCCACTCATCGCTTAAAGCCAGTTTTCACCTAAAAAAAAATAGATTTCTTAATATTCACTTTTTATTCCGTAGGAAAAGAGGGTAAGCTTTCCTTTCAGCACCACCAAACTGCCACTTTTTTCCTCTTCTAGAAGGTATCATTCAGAAAGTCATACTTTTCAAGATCAGCAGTGCATAGTCATTCACAGTTAAATCAGTCAGTTTTCAGTCCAGGGATAATCCAATAACAAAGTCCAGTATCATAAACAGTTCAGTAACAGACTTACATCAAATCCATGAATATCAGTCAATTAGGAAAAATGGAGGAACGGCAATACTCTCCAACAGAAGGAAAAAGAGACTCACACTCTCTTCTGAGACTAAGACCAAAACTAAACAACTCCATCTTATGGCCGCTTGAGAAACCACACCCAATTACAGTTTTGCATTTTCTTAAAGACATAGTTTTAAAATGTTTATCCTGGTTTATATATTTTCAACCCAAATAGCTGTTAGGTGACTTACATTCCTAACATTCTCCCCTTTTGGGTAGGACAATATATACAGCCTTACATTCTAAGTCCATAATCTTCACAGCACGCCTTGTGCTTTATAGAGCCTTGGGCCTTTGTAAAATGATCTGCTATATTGTTTTCTGACATACAGTATTCCTGCTTAATCATCTTACTTTGCACACATAGTCTCATATTTAAATATCTTAAATCTGTGTGTTTAGTTCTTGTCTTAACAGCAATATTTGAAGCCATCTGTATTACTGATTGATTATCTTCATAAACAACAATAGGATCTGTTACATTAATTCCCATGTCAATTAATAATTGCTTATACAAAACTAAATCTGCGCATAATAAAGACAAACATGAGAATTCAGCCTCCATTGTTGACAAACTTAGATGTTTCTGTCTAATAAATCTCCATCCAATCAATGCCTTTCCCAATAATACTACAGTACCCGATGTAGATTTTCGTGTATTTATGTCTGTAGCAAAACTTGCATCAGCATATGCAGTTAAATTCAGTTCATCTTTAGGCTCCAAATACAATGCATAATGCATTGTTTGTTTCAGATATCTTAACACACGTTTAGCAGCTTGCCAGTGCTCAGTTGGCTCAGTGTTAAATCTTGCTAATTGATTAACACTGTATGCAATATCTGGCCTTGACCAATTACTGAGATAAGATAAACTACCAATCAAGGACTGATAAATGTTCTTATCAAAAATAGGACTTTGAACATCAGTATGGCTAAACTTCTGGCTCATTGGTGTTTTAGCCAGCTTACAAAGTTCCATTTTAAAACATTTTAGTAATTGGTTAATTTTATCTGCCTGTGAGATTTTGTATCCTCTCCTAGTTCTATCTATCTTTAAACCAAGATATTGTTTGATTTCTCCTAATTGTTTTATTTTAAATTTCTTTTCTAACAGTGAGATTATTTTAGTAGCTTCTTGTTCAGTTTTGGTGATTAATGCTATGTCACCAGTAAATAATAGCAACAATGACATTACACCATTACTTTCTCTTTTAAACAAACATGGATCAGCCATGCCAGCTACAAAACCTATCTTAGTTAATTCTTTAACTAGACATTGGTTCCACTCATATCCTGATTGCTTCAAGCCATAAAGACTCTTTTTCAATCTCCAGCAATCAGTTGTATTATCATTTTTAATACTTAAAGGTTTCTTTAAATAAATAGTGTGTTGCAACGGTGCATGTAAATATGCCATCTCTACATCCAAATGATTTATAATATATTTCTCCTTAGCTGCCCACACTAATGCTGCCCTTAATGTAGTAGCCTTGAGACTAGGTGCAAACACCTCATCATAGTCATTTGCTGTCTGATTGAACCCTTGTGCTACTAACCTGGCTTTATGGGTAACAGTCCCATCTACACCTGTCTTCAGTTTATAAATCCATTTACACCCTATGGCATGTTTACCTGGTGGTAACTTAACATTTTCGTATACCTCCAACTTTTTTAATGATTCCAGTTCCTTATCCATTGCTTTCTGCCAAGCAGCCTGATCCTTAGCAGGATACAGTTTTAGTTCACTATAATTACTAGGAACTGTATTCACTTGGCATACAACACTAGCTTGATATTTATCAGGTGGTTGTGTTACTCGGTTTGAACGTCTTGGTAATACAGGGCTAACTGGTGGACTTTCCTGTGCCACCTGTTCCTGTTCTTCTTCCTCCTCCTGTGCCTGTTCTCCTACTTCCTCCTGATCTTCCTCTTTAATGGCTATTTGTGGTTTACTTATTTTATCTTTAGGGACTATTTGGGTGTCAATAATAATATCATTGCTGGATTCCTGTTCCAGTCTATCCCACCCAACGTGCTCAAGAAATTTTGCATTAGCACTACAATAAACATGAGCTGTGCCTTGATCCCAGAATCTAAATGATCTATGGTTGGCCTCATAAACCACAAAAAATAACTTCTTAGCTCTATGTTGCCCTTTCAGTCTTACTTGTGAGGGAATATGCACCCATGCTGGAGCTCCAAATGTGTGTAGGTAACTTAAATTTGGTTTTCTGCCATGGCAATTCTCCAGTTGTTGTATTTACTACATTGTTTAAAACATGGTTACTACACACTACTTTGTTTTCTGTGAAGTGCTGCTAATAGCAGAAGTATCAAATGAACTAGAAAAAAACCAACCGAAGTACAAAGAGCTTCAAGAATGAATCTGAGCCAAATGAACTACTTTGCTTCCTGCAAAGGTTTTGTCATCTTTGCCTTACCTTTATACCTTATGGGAGGGGCAATCACTTCCCAGCCTTACTACCGAGTCACCCCCTTTGTCCTCTGTCTCACTGCTGCCAGAGTCTCTGGAGGCAGCACCCCACTTCCAGGTGGTCCTGGCCCCATCTCTGCTTCAGATGGAGGACCCTTGTTTGGGTCCTCTAAAGATTCCCTGATTGGTCCCTGTTCTTCCCCACTGTCTGATTCTGCTGCCATCTGCACCGGATGCCAGTGAACCACAACAGTTTAACTCAGCTCTCAGCACTCTAAATGTTGCCCAGATGAGCTCTTGGGTCAAACTCTGCTTCTCTATTCTTCATAACTGGGACAGATTTAAGTCTTCTAACAATGAGTGACTGAGTTCTATGCTAACAATCACAAGCACTGATTTAAATGTTTATAGCAAAAATAGAGGAAGGCAAGGCTACAAATGCCAATTCTTATTTGGTAGCCCCTTTAGCTACAGTATGACATAGTATATTCCTTTGCAAAACTGATTCTGCTTTTTGGGCCAATTAACAAACAAAATATTACTGATGTCCAAAATCTGACACAACTGTTTCCTTTAAATGATAAGGAAATCCCTTTATAGGAGAGGCCAAACTTACCAATCAGCTATGGCAGGTTTCCTGGCATCTATGGGACCCCAATCAACAGAGAAAGCAAAGCTACAATGCCCCACAAGAGCAAGTCAACCATTGTTCTTCCAATTCCTTGTTTCAGAAGAAGTCAATGTGATTTGTTAAGGCTGACACCCTCCTAAAACTGTGATAAGGACATCCTGCTCGTAAGCGACCAAACTCCCCAACCAGTTATACCAATCCTGCTTTACATGGCAGAAAGGGCAGTGATCAGAAATAACAAACTACACTACTCTACAAGAACATATCAATTTTATTTTTCATTATTTCTCAAATCCCAGGAAGGCAAACAAAAAAAAAGAACATTTTTACTATCTCTGCAAAATAACTATACTAAAAAAAAAATTGCAAAAAAAAATCCCTTTGGAGATACTCAGTGGAGACTTGGCATTGACCTTGATAATAAGCTCTCCCTAAAGTTTATTATCCTTGCTATTCTGCAAAAAAAATGAAACAGTTGCATATGGTTAAATCTTTTTTAACTTAAATCTTGTAGTGATTCAGATCAGATCAATTTACTCTTGATTTTCAAATCTTAAATTCAAACTGACTCACGCCTCTTTGAAATTCAAACTGGAATTGAACCACAATTGATTTATACTGCCCCAATATATAGTTTCCACTTGAATTACCAAGTCTTTGGTTACCATATCAGAACTCTGTGGTCATTCAAATTCTAACCAGAATCCTTTAAATAGTAAACTTAGTAAAGAATCAAAACAAACTCTGGGCATTTCTATGGTGCAATAAAGGCTGACTTCTGAGCCAAAGTCTAGACCTAGAAAGTGACATATGATAGGACACTGGGCAAAAGACCTGGTTTCATTACCTGGTTCAACATGTTCATTGTCTGAGGTCCAAGAAATCTTATATTACTGCCAACATTTTGCTCCACCTCTCCCTCCTGCACAAGGGTATTTCCAGGAATATACATGGCCACAGATGGCCATTATGATACTTGTACATACTCTTTTTCACAGATGAATATTATGTTACTTGTTAACATAGTTGTTCTCATTGCCAAAGAAATATGTTTAGCAGTGAACATTGTTTTTTTTTCCCCATAGCTATCCCACAGATGCTTTTTCAAGAGGCAAGGAATAAAATCCTTCCATTCCCCATCATCCAGTCAGAGCTGAAGGAGCTTCTTGGATGAAAAGTGAAATATGTTGAAAGAAAAACAAGAAAGTCCAGTTGCCTCTTGAAAAAGTATCTTTGGGATAACTATGACCCGGATGACTGAGAATCTCCATAGACATTCATGTAGTTACTATAGAGCTTTATACAAGTTTTAAATATTAAGCTGCATTTACAGAGAAAATCTCTTATTAGTATTGATGAACTTCTTGTCTGTTTTGTTATAACATACATAAAACAAATCACTTGGAAAACCATTGAATAATGCAAGAATAGTGATTGAAAGATACATTTTTCTTAGATTTTACAAGTGAAGTAAACTTTGTATCCATTTAATAGCAAAATACATTCAAAGCTAGGAGTATGATAAGATTGAAATTACCTAGTGACATCATTGCCTAAATCTATTAATTCATGAATAAGCAACTTTAGGTTGGAGGTAATAAGTTCTTTTTTCTTGTCACTAGTTCAGAATTTATTGTCTGCTTCAGCTCTGATGACAGAAGTACTAATTTATTGCCTTTCCAGATTACATCAACATGCAAGTTTTCCTCTACTCTCTGGTTACTTCATATTTTATTACTGATGCTTTGGAATCCACAAAAGATTGCATTGTTTGAAACTTATTTCTTTCTTATAATTTCAGTAATATCATTCAATTACATTCAGAGGAAATAGCTTTCAATTTTCAGCACAAAGGATATTTTAACAATTCATTCCCCCTTTGTGCTGGTTTTCCCCTTGAAACTATTAAATCATCATCATCATCATCATCATCATCATCATCATCATCATCATCATCATCATCATCATCACCATCCCTATTTTTCTCTTCTGTGGATATTGACTCCAGACTCAGAACTGAATTGTGTTAATTTTCCTAGCTTTGAATGTATCTTTGCTATTGATTTCTTTTGTAGAGAAAAAGGATAGGTTCAGGGGATGTGTATACAAGACAGCTGAGCTGAATACTTTTCCTAATATTTATATTTCTTCATTTCTTTATTTTCAATATTAAAGTCACCCCAAAAGGTAACATTATTCAAATTTAAAATATTGTCTCACAGAAACTGGCTAGAATAAGCAGATTTTTGATGAAAATGGTATATTTTAAAAGCCTAAAGATAATAAAGCTGCTGTCCAAATCCATGAGGATTTGGCTGTTGATGTTCAGATAATGGACTAAAAATAAAAAATAACAAATAATCCTCTTTTTGGTCAGTAAAGGAACTGAGTACTGCAGTAATCAAACTGAGGTGTAATTCCAGTTGTATTTGTGCTGCTTCAGTTATTTTGAGACAATCTCACTGCTGTTTTTTAATGTGTTAGACAGGGCTATGAAGAGCTGGAAAGACAACTTAAAGAAGTCTTTAAAGAAAGAAGCAACATACTTCGCCAGCTGTCAAAGACATCCAAAGAGCTTGAAGGAATTAAAGTAAACCTTCAGGTCAGAATTTATGCCTTTCCTCCTCCTCTACCATAGTTGTAAAATGCATTTGATATTAGCTCTGTGGATATTATTTATTTGACTCTCATGAGGGTAAAATGTGGACATGGGATGTGGACAAATGTACCGTTGCTTTTTCTGCCTTTTCTCTTCACTGTGGGGTTCTTCTGAAGTGTCAGTAGAAATGCCTATATGATCTGTAATTCTGTTTTCTTGGGTGGACTTATGGCATGAAATCTTTTCTGATTATATTCAAGCAAGCATGACTAACTTACCCCCCTTCAGACTCCGCTCCACAAGAGACAGAGGAGAAAAGAATTTTGAATAGGAGCTTACCTATTCATTCACATCAGCTTCCCTTTTTAACACTTCTGTAGAATTATGTAATCCTTTAAAATGAGTATTGATCTAATAATAGTGGAAGGTTTCAAGATTTAGAAGGCAAAATAATGTTGATCCTTCAGTTTTCTTTTCTAATTCTTGTTCCTTTCTGATCACCAGCAACATTTTTTTTAAATTCCTAAATGTGGTATGCTCAATTCCCAGTTCTTCCTAGCAATTAAACTTCTAATAGGGAATAGTTCATTTGGAGAAGACTTATGTAACCCTTCCTCCATTTGTGGTTCAGTGAGAATGCAAGTCAAAGAAATGGAGAAGACAGGAAGCTGAAGATAAAAGCACTTTTAATATTTTATTTTTCATTCTTAATAGCTTGCTCTGTGAGGAAAGAAAGGCAAAATCTTATTTTCTGTCTTAAATCCAATTGGTAGTGTGGGTAAAAAGTACAACATAATATTAGTCTAGGGAAAAAAGTATATCATAATATTAACCGGGAAAACATGATCAGTCCCACCCAAGCATGATGATAACAACTAAACTTTTGCCTAATTTATTTATTCAATTTTTGGAACTACCCATCTCAGTTAATTACTCTGGGTAGTTTACAATTATATTGTGTATACTGATATTTGAGTGAATTTCATGTTCATGTTAAATCAATTTCTGCCTTATGAACCACCCAATTTGTTTGAAATGTTGTTAAGACTTGGCAATAGAAGAACAAAGTTATATCATCCTTACTTTCTTTTCTGTCATAAAATGTACTTTTCACATATAGCCCTTACTACAAAAAGTCACAATGAATAATTTTAGTGGTGAAAATTTTAAGGGGGCTCCTTGTTAACACCTGGTTTCTTCCTTTTGTTATCAGTCTTTGAAAAACGATGAAGCATCAGCAAAAAGCGATGTTCAGAAACTCTTGGAATTAGGCCAGAAACAAAGGTATGATTCAGCATTTATTTGCCTTAACTATTATATTTTCTCATATAAACAGAAAACTGTGGTGAATTCTTACCTTGTTAAGCCAGTCAGTAAAACAAAACATTCGCATAAGAAATGGGTCATAAAAATCAACAATCTGATCTGAAATACTGGTTTCATGTTTTAAAGTTAAAAGGGGAAAAATCTTTTTGCAAGTAGTAAAGTAAACAAAAAAGAACAAGATCAGAATCTTTTTGTTGAACCAATTTTCTACATGGGAAGTTACTTCTATGATATAGTCTATTCCATTTGAAAAAAAAATTCATTTTGCATGCAAAGACCTATCATAAGAAAAACCTTTCAATTGTGAAGTCTCAATTTGTTAAAGCTAATCAGAAACTTTATTTGAGTGCATAACTTCAGATTTATTTTATGGCAATTTCACAGTGATGGAAAATTTTACACTGTCTGGCAGATAAAATCTTACAGTGGTTCTTCTCAAATGTTTAAAGCTGATAGATGCCAAATGAAACAACGTACAGGAAATCAAAAGCAAATGTCCATATGTGATTTAGAGGAGCCCAATAAGGAACTCATTTCTTTTATTAAGAAATCTGAATGGATATATCACAACTATATATTTATACTTTCTAAATACTTTTCAACTCAAGATAGGTAAGGTAAGCAACTCATGCTTACCTACTCAGCATATAATCTTCAAGATGAAATAGGTTTTTTTTAAACTTCTAATTATGACAGTCATATGTGGACATTGAATCAAAGCAATTAATACATAAATGAGTTAGTAAGACCAGGCTCATTATATTTCACAGTTTCTAGATTTTTCCACTGTTTGTCACATATTTAGAATCACTGGACAACAAAGATTTTGGTCCCTGAATACTTTTTGAGCGTATTTTATAAATTTTTGGCTATAGATGTTTTTACACTATATACACAAAATATACAGAAAATACACCTTTTAATACATGCTGGCTATTCTGCATACTGTACATGAAACAAACAACAAAAACATGGAATTGTTGTTGAAGCATGGGCAATTCTCAATGGGATGCAGCCCAGTAGCAGGCTGCAACCTGGGACTTGGGGACCCCTCTCTACAGGTAGCCGTATTCAGTGACCATTTGAAGTTTCAGTGAGGCTGAATAAAGATTTGCAACTAGTCCTTGTAGTTGCTGCTGTTGCAGTGTAGTTACAGAGACAAGTTCATGATTCATCCCTTGGCAATTGGCTCACAATTATAGGTCACAAGAGCCCATGGTCACATGATTAGATTTGGTGACCTGATCTGCCAACTCCCAACAAGCAAAATCAATGGGGAAGCCAGCAGGAGGTTGCAAATGGCAATCACAATCTTGCAGGATTTACCTGAACATCACAACTAGAACTGCTGCAATTGTTGCCATAAGTCAGTGTGGTCACATGGCTTCTCAGTTTATGACTGTGTTGCTTAAGGGCAGACTTGCTGGTACCAATTATTGTAATTAATGAGAGACTACCTGCACCGAATCTCTAATTCTTAGTAGTTTTGCATCTGAGTTCTAATGCCATCCATTGGCTGATGAATGCCATTACCCAAGGAAATACTGCAGATGTATGCAAGCTGAATAGCAATAGCACTTAGACTTACATACCACTTCACGGTGCTTTACAGCAGGGGTCCCCAACCACCGGTCCGCGGACCGGTACCGGTCCGTGGAACAAGTCCTACCGGGCCGCTGGTTTGCTGGGCACCGCCATCTTTTTGATGAAAAAGTGCTTCCGTGAGCTTTTCCAGGGTAGAAAGCTCACCGGAAGCACTTTTCATCAAAAAGATAGCGGCATCGCGCTTCGTGAGCTTTTCCGGGTGAAAGCCATTTCTACCGGAAAAGCTCACGAGCGCTGAGCGCCGCCATCTTTGATGAAAAAGTGCTTCCGGTGAGGTCACCGGAAGCACTTTTTCATCAAAAAGATGGCGGCGCCCAGCTGATGCCGTACCGGGCTGCGGCACCCAGCTGATGCTGGTACCGGGCCGCGGCATAAAAAAGGTTGGGGATCACTGCTTTACAGCACTCTCTAAAGAGTTTATAGAGTCAGCATATTGCTCCCAACAATCTGGCTCCTCATTTTACTGACCTTGGAAGGATGGAAGGCTGAGTCAACCTTGAGCCAGTGAGACCCAAGCTGCCAAACTGCTGGCAGCTAGTGATCAGCAAAGTAGCCTGCAGCATTGCATTCTAACTACTGTGTCACCGCGGCTCTCTGAAGATCATCAGTCAGTGGAATATTTTCACATTTGCATGTTCTTGTTTAACCTATTTTCATCACCGATTACACTGCCTCCAAGTTTCCAAAGAGTTTCTACAAAATAGGCTTTGGCTTTTCCACTTTATCCTATGCTTTTTTTCTTAGCATAGGTCAGGCTAAGTTTATTTTATTTATTCAGAAAATTTATTTGCTGCCCATCTTGTATCCAATGACTCTAAACCAAAAAAGACATTAAAATCAACAGTAATGCACACAGTAGATAAAATCATTGACCATTACAAAGGAAACTGTGGCAGTTGGACATACAGTAGGTGAGGAGATGGGATTAGGTTTTAATTAATCAACCTTCTCCAATATGAAGCTTGGGGTCTCCAAGTTCTCCGGCATAGCCAGGTCTTAAGGCTCTCTCAAAACATCAGGAGGGTGGGAACCAATCTCACTTCAGAGAGTAAGATGTTCCAGAGGGCAGAAGCCATGGCAGAGAAGGCTCCTGGTTCCCACCAGCTGAAATTCCTTGGCTGATGGGATCCTCAGCATGCCCCCTCTGCCAGCATTGGTGGTGTGGGCCAATCCCATTAGGATGAGATGGTACCTTAAGAAGCATGGATCCATACCATGCAAGGTTTCCAGGAGCATTTGCTGAAGCCATCCAGTCTGGTATTGTGGTTAGCCAGCAGCAGATGCAGATGGCTGAGGAGAGCGAGGACTCTGATGAAGGGCCAGGACCACCAGGATGTGAACTCCTGCCTTCAGAGATTGGGGGAGCTGGCAGCAGTGATGAGGAGATTCCTGAGGAGCCTGTGCCAAGTGCACGTGCATGAAGGATTGCTTGGAAGAAAGAACAATTACAGCAGCACAGGCAACTCATGAGTAAGGCTGCAAGGTAATGGCCCCTCCCTCAAGAGGATAAAAGGCAGGTTTGGAAAAGTGTTCTTTTTTTTTTTAAACAAAGTTTTTATTTTTTACAGCAAACATATGAACAAAACATAAAAACATAAAACCCTCTTTCAATTATATACATACAGTGTGTCAGTTGGTTACAATCTTTTGTGCTATCCTTTTTTTTTTTTACCATTACTCACATGTTATATAAATTCTCACCTTATCAGTCTAGCTTGTTTGGAAAAGTGTTCTTTGCAGACAGCAAAGAAGCTCTGAAACTCAACTGGTGGACATCTTAGTTTGTGTTTGGATAATTTTGTAAATTAGTTCTTATCTCTGGGTTTTTGGCAGCCTTGACAAACAATTTGGCAAGGCTCTTTCTTGTCGGAGCTAATTAGTAGAAAGCAGCCTTCAGAACAGAATTCATTATTAAACCTTAAAAGGTGGGGGCTGTGTCCTTTGTTTGTGTTTGTTCTTTGGGAACCCGGTTGGGTTAGAACATCTGGAGGATCTAAGCACATTTATGCCAGCACTAGATGAAAGGGCTCTCTGCCTTCTTTGCTAGTGTAAGTCCCTCAGGAGAAGACCAAGAAAGGCTCCAGAACAAACTGAAATGGATCAGGATGGTCATACATTAGAAGTGAGAGGATCTCATTCACTTTGTGAAGACGCTTGGAGAGACTGCTATGCTTAAAGCATTATCCAACTGAAACTTAACACAGTTCTCCTAGAGGCTGGCTTTTTAGTGATACTTCTTAGAAAAAATACCCAGTTCTTAGGAATGTTATTGAGCCAATTCAGTTTGTTTCGAGAAACTTCTACAAAACTTCTACCAATCCATTTTCCTTCCATTATCCCCATAATCGACCTGATCTCTCAGCCTAGGATCCAGCTCTTTTCTTCCTGGTTCCACAAACTCAAATCTAGCTTTTCCTGCACAGGAATCCACTTTTTTTTTTTTCTTTGACATCCAACTTAGCATCTGTTTTTCCATTTTCATTGCCTTCTAAAATCCAGCTTTGTATTTATTATTGTAAGGATAGACAGTGAAGATTTAGGAGGGGAATATGTATGCACGATTATGTTTGGGTCTGTGAGTAGGAATGGGTTTCTGTTCATTTGCATAAAAAGTGGATTCGGAGCAGAGTAAATGAAAAATGAAGATCTCTCTTGGCTATGAGCACATTGGGTAAATTTGGAAAGGCCAAATTTGGATAGGACTTTACCAACTTTACATTCATCTTGCCTAACATTGTTGAGTTAAAATGAAAGGGATTTCCTTGTGCTGTATATGGCACCTTGCATTACCAAGAAAATGTGGAATACAGATATAAATACTCTTATACATTCTTTTAGGAAGTCCAAATAGGATAACACTATCATATCTTACAGTATATTATAATATTTTTGGTGCAGATATTTCAATAGGAAATAAACATTCACTAAAAGAATGCTGTGAAAGGAATTGGAAACATAGTAAGCATTTAATAGGAACAGAAGCTCACTTATGTATTATAGCAATAGCAGAATTATATGCTTAGCTGGCCATCAACAACTAAAAAAACATACACAACTAAGCACTACATAAATACTATGCATAGACTATCCCAAAGCGCACATTCTGGTGAGAAAGAAGTTTCCTGAGGATAGCAATAGCACTTAGACTTATATACTGCTTCACGGTGCTTTACAATAATCTTTAAGTAGTCTACAGAGTCAGCATATTGCCCCCAACGATCTGGCTCCTCATTTTATCCACCTCAGAAGGATGGAAGGCTGAGTCAACAGTGAGCCTGGTGAGATTCGAACTACCAAATTGCAGTCAGCCAGCAGTCAGCAGAAGTAGCCTTATAGTGGATGTGTCTTTGGAAACATATATATCCAATCTGATATCTGCAATAGAAACTCAATAGGCATGTGATTTGACTCATAGAAAAAAAATATCATTTCCTGACACTAATGAAGCTTAAGATCTGCCTTTGTTTCTCTAAGAATACAAGATCATGTGTCTTTTTCTAATGATTGTTAAAGAACATAATTTTGTAACTAGGGGACACCCTTTTTAAACAGGAATACTAAGAATTACATTTAACATTTAACCAGCATTTTGCTCATTTGTTTTAAAATAAAATGCAGAATGGTTTCCACTTACAATAATCTCATTCAGATTCAACACACCATTGTTTAGAGTATCTTTGCTTATGGCAATTGCACTTTTTTTGACCATCCAGAATTATTCAAGTGGCAATATCTTGCACAGCAGGCTTATATAGTGGATACAAAGACAGGCAATTTCCTATTTCTGAATTTTGCTTTAGGAATTTTTACTGGTATGCACTGGTTATTTTATTTAGCTTTATTAGTAAGCCACTTCAGAAAACCAGCAACAATAGCTGTTTGGTGTAATTAAAAGTGCCTTGTCATGAAATAAGAGAAAACAAAGGCATTGTTTCATAATGGACAACAGAGATGAAGTTTGTGTTTTGTTTCTTCAATAAACTAGGGAAGAAATGAAATCGCTCCAGGAAACCTTTCAAAAACAGCTTAATGAGGCAACTGAGAAGGCAGAAAAGCAGCAGGCCACAGTAAGTGACTTTCCTCTATTATTTTCATCAGTGTTTCCATGTCCCGTCCTTTTCAAATTCTTCAGACACACCTTTACAAATGAATATCGACAAGCCTAACAATTTAGGTTTCTTCTATTTTCAAATTTCAACATCTTTCCATTTAATTCAAAAATGGGTATGATATTGGTAATACTTGGTAATAGTTTTCTTTAAAAAAAAAGGAACACAACAAAATTCTCACCAATCCCTATTCATGAACAAAGCTGCTGATTTAAACTAATTGTAAAAAAAGTGTGTGTGTGTGTGTGCATTGTAAAAAGTGTGTGTGTGTGTTTAGATGTATAAATATACATTCATCTAAATAGGCACATATACATAAATTGGGGAATATTATTTAAGTAAGTACAGCATTGGATACTTTTATGAAGCATATCTTGTGATTACTAACCAACGGAACTAACCAATTCTTTGGTGATTCCAAAGGAGAACTCATTTGAGAATCTCCCATGTATTTATTTATTTATGCATTGAGTATATGTTTAGATCACCCAACTTCCATCAATGGGAGATGCCCTAAAATGAATAGCATATATCACTATGTCAGAAATATCCTGAGGCATGCTATGTGTGCTTTGGTGCATGTTTAAGAAGCTTTGCTCTCAAACTTGTCATTGGTATGATAGAATGGTATTATCAAGACTGTTGGGTCTTACACAATTACCGTAATAATAACACAATCTGTTTCCATGTTACTGCATGTTATTCATTATGCAAGCTGACACAGCACATTTTGAGCATACATGAAACACATTTAGGAAGTGCATAATTGAAAACCATGTGTTTTAGAGGAGAGAACTCTATATCAAAACCCCATAATCAGTTCAGAAAAAGTAGGGGGGGGACAACCATCAATTATGCAATTAGAGTTCTTTAGCTGAATTTCATAGGTTCAGGATGACCCACATGGTGGCAGAAGGGTCATATAATTGACTCACAGGTGAAATTAGAAGCATTCATTTTAGCTAACCTACTTGATGAAAGATCATGGGGATAGTAAATTCTGCTTTGGAATGGCGATCTTTATACAATGCAGCCTTTGCCACAGATCTAATTGTAAATAGGTTGTGACATATAGATATGCAGGGTGATTATATACATTTTTTTTCTCACAGTATATCTATCTATCTATCTATCTATCTATCTATCTATCTATCATCTATCTATCTATCTATCTATCTATCTATCTATCCATCCATCCATCTATCCATCCATCCATCTGAATACAGCACATTGCACGAACAGTATTACAATAATATGCTGTACCAATTTATCTAAAAAATAAAATCCATTAATCTCAGTGGGCTATTCCTGAGTAGAGAGCTATACAATTGCACTGAATGAAAATTACAGACATGATTTGGATCAGTGCAAGTGTTGTTATTTAAAACTACAATTAGGAGAAGGAGGGGGAAAAAGCCTCTTTCCCATGACATTTAAGACTAATGTCTTGAGGGTCTTATCTGTAAAAATATCAGCACACACAGTGCAAGGGTTGAGGGTCTCCCTCCTTTTGTGGGCAATAAATTTGATGAAACACCCCAAGCTTCTTACTGCAGCAATTCTGATGACTGAAATGAATTCAACTACCAAATGTATTATAAGAAATAGACCTAAGATGTTTTAGAACAGCCACCATAAAAATGATGATAATGTGTGGAGGAGGAGGAGGAGGAGGAGGAGGGAACATAATTTTCCATTCCTTCCTCTCTCAGTGTTTTGCAGCAAATGTAAAAGGCTATGTCACTAATTATATTTTGCTATTTCATGTTTGTCTTAAAACAGAACTATTCCTAGTCCCAATTTTACTTGTGTGCAAACTTTCAAACTTGCAGAGATGAAAAATATACTTTAACAACCAAATTCACATGAAATATGAGGTCATGTTTTATTTCCTGAAATTTTGTTAAACTCTTTGGAAGCTGGATGCATCCATATATAATTTCAATCCAGAGAAGGACTTCCAAATGGGTGTTTTCAACTGTTTAGCAATTATCCTAAGGAATACATTTGCAGATTCAATAAAAAATAATCGTATTTTTCAGAAACTTTAAGGTTATGGTATATCCTGTCTGGTTTAACTGTCTGGTTTGGTTCTGCAACCCAACAAGACAGACACAGACTTCAGAGAATAATTAGGACTGTAGAAAAAACAATTACTACCAACCTGCCTTCCATCGAGGACATAAACTCTTCCAACTCCTACCCTCAAAATGACGTTATAGAGCACTGCACAGCAGAACAACTAGACACAAGAACAGTTTTTTTCCCAAATGCCATCACTCTGCTAAACAAATAATTCCCTCAACACTGTCAAACTATTTACTAAGTCTGCATTACTATTACTATTAATCTTCCCATTGTTCCTTTCACCCATCTCCTCGCACTTATGACTGTATGACTGTAACTTTGTTGCTTGCTCCTTATGATTTTGATTGACTGTTTCCTAGTATGATTTGATTGCTTATTGCACCCTACGACTATTATTAAGTGTGGTACCTTATGATTCTTGATGAATGTATCTTTTCTTTTATGGACACTGAGAGCATTTGCACTAAGACAAATTCCTTGTGTGTCCAAGGAACACACTTGGTACAAGGTACACTTGGCCAATAAAGAATTCTATTCTATTCTATGCTATCCAATGGGGGAAAATGCCTAGAAAAGATATTATGCCAGATATTATGCCATGTAGTCTTAGAAAAACAGGTATCTTTTTTCAAATGTGGAGGCAAGTTTATGCCAACACTTATCTATGTACTCTGAATCCTCTGGAGCATAGCAATCAGGAACACTGTTTAGACTGTGCCTTCTTGCCCATGTATCTATCTCCTGTCTACAATCGAGTCCTTTCAGCATTTCCAAGAAGATTCCACACCTATTTGCACTCTGATTCAGTGATGGCATAGATAAACCTCCAAGTGGCCTCAATATCTCTCAGAATGAGTGCTAATAACCAGATGACCGGGGGAAATGTGATACTTCCATCCCTCACCCCCTCACCCCCAATCCTGTCAGAACTGATGAAGCTTTTTGGATGACAAACAAAACATATTCAAGGAAAAAAAGAACTCCAAGGACATTCCTTTGCCTTTTGAAAAGTTCTTTTGAGACAACCATGACCGGGATGATGAGAATCTCTATAGACATAGATCAAAATAGTTTTTATTTAATGAACTCTCTAGTCAGACTCACACAGAAAGACAAAACTAAACAAAAATCCTACATGCTAAATAATGGGGGGAAGTCAGGTGGAAGGGATAATACATTTAAGTTTTAAAACTTTAACACCATTTTCTCAATGATTCAGACTTCAGTTTACCATCTTGAACTGATAAGATGAACTCCCCCTTCTGTGCTGCTCTGACCTTTTTTTCGTTTCCCAAAATGCTGTTGGTTTATACAGATTTTCCCAATGAGTCATACCTAGCAGATAATTAATTATTCTTAAAGAGAAAGATAAATTGATATAGAGAAATAGCCAGCTATTTTCTCTTAGCTATCCATTCCTATAGCCAACTAACTGAAAATACTCTGAATTGATGAAAGCAAGTTAGGCGGAAAAACAAATCTGGTCACATTGCCAATTTCAAAAGCCGATACAAAAATTTATGCCGCCGGATAAGGACTGAATGCACCAATTATCACATTAAACAAGAGGAAAACCTTCTACGCACCAATTCCACCCGCGCTTTTTACAATTTTGTAAACAACAAACTAAAAGACTCAAGGTCCATCCCATCCCTGATAGTACCTAATGATAAAGACTGCAACGATGACACCATTAAAGCCAACATCTTTAACACATTCTTTGGCTCAGTATATATAAACAGCAATGGATCATACCCAGTATTTCCTAGCCGAACCACAGAAAACTACAATGATCTAATACATATTGATTTTACAGAAGACAATGTTGAAAAAGCACTACGTAATCTAAAACCATCTCTATCTATTGGACTGGACGGAATATGTGCCTACTTCTTAAAAAAGCTATCCACTTGCCATAGCAGAAACTCTAAGCATAATCTTTGAAAAATCTTTCAGGACCAGCTCCTTGTCTAACCTATGGTCACAAGCCACGGTCATCCCCATCTTCAAAAAGGGAGACCCCAGCCTAGTTGAAAATTACAGACCAATCTCCTTATGCTGCATCACTTGTAAAGTCATGGAATCAATTATTAACCAATCCATTATCCTCCACTTAGAGACAAACAACCTACTCTCCAATAAACAATTTGGTTTCAGAAAAAAACTATCCTGTAATCTGCAACTCTTACACTGCAAAAACATATGGACTACACAACTCGATCAGGGCAAAGCAATAGACGCAATCTACATAGACTTCTGTAAAACCTTTGATTCAGTGGTACATGACAAACTACTCCTAAAACTAAAATCTTATGGTATCTCTGGACAACTGCATAACTGGATAGAAGCATTCCTGTCAAACAGACAACGAATGGTCAAAATTGGAAGTGTCCTATCAAATTCTGTACCTATCAATAGTGGTGTCCCCCAAGGCAGTGTTCTAGGACCAACTCTTTTCATACTCTACATAAATGACCTCTGTGATCATATTAAGAGCAACTGCGTTCTCTTCGCTGATGATGTAAAGCTATTCAACACCACAGACAATACTGCTACCCTTCAAAAAGACCTTGACTATGTATCAGAATGGTCAAACAAATGGCAACTTCAAATCTCAACAAATAAATGCTCTGTCTTACATATTGGAAAAAAAAATCAGAAATAACATACAAGCTGAATAGTCAAGACCTTGTTGATGATCCAAGCTCTGTAAAGGACCTTGGAATACTCATCTCTAATGATCTAAGTGCTAGAGCTCACTGTAACTACATAGCCAAAAAGGCATTAAGAGTTGTTAACCTAATCCTACGTAGCTTTTTCTCTGGTAATATCACACTACTAACTAGAGTATACAAAACATTTGCTAGACCAATACTCGAACACACTATATATAGAAATGAACCGCTCTCTGTAACTGATATTTTTGACCTCTTGGCTTGACCCTAAATGAGCTAAATATTGAGCACAATTCAGAGAATGAATGCAAAATATGGAAAAGGAGCTCCTTTCAAAGGTCTACACATATTTCAGCAAGTAAAAAGTTTTACGAACTCTGTTTCTAAAGATGTTTGGGTAGTTAAAAGCTCTATTGTGTCTAGCTGATGCATCCTTTCAGAGACATTTTCTTACTTAAACAGAGAAACAAAATGACCATGGATGGGCAAAAAAAACAACAACCCAGAATGGGAGCAACTTTCAACTTCCTGATAGCTACCCCATTGATGTTGCTTCTGAAAAGCTGACAGAGAGCATTGGAAAATCATTCCTCCTTCTCCTTGGCTGACCTACAAATCTGCCTGCCACTTTGCTGGTGGAGGGGGAACAAAAGGAGCCATGGACCATAAATAAAACTTCATCCCCATTACCCATCTATCATGTCCCCAGACGTCTTTCCTCTGAGGAGGAAGAGCACTTACCTGTAAACCATGGATGTAGCCCTGCCAGCCCTACTTTGTATGTAGGTATCTGAGTCACTCCTTCATCCTCCCCTTGTTACCAACCACTATTAAAAGATTTCAAATTGTACCATTTGTTCCAAAGCAGCCAATCAACACTTATTCATTGGGCTTTGCCACCAGCTGATTGGCCACAGCAGTAGGAGCAGGCACAACGTTCCACTTCTTGCCAGCTTCTTCAATGATTTTGCTTGTGGAAAGTTGTCAGGGAGCATAAGGAATCACTCCTCCTCTTTGCTTGACCCATGGAACTGCCTACCATTTTGCTTGGGGGTGGGGAGGGAGAGGAATAGAGGCAGCAATGCTTCCCATTCCAGTATGTCCCAAAGAGCCTCCTCAATCCTAGAAAAAAGAGGGTTCACCTGTCAACCACTGGTGTCCTCCAACAAGCTCTTCCTTACCAGCAGGTATCTGTATTGCTCTCTCACCCTTCCTTCACTTACTACTATCATTAAGAGATGCCTTGGTTCCAAATCAGTCAATCACTGTTTGCCTTGACCCCATCCAATTGGTTGCAGGATCCAGAAGGAAGCAGGAAAGAGGCCCCTCATCTTCCCTTGCACTCTGCAACCTATGAGTTTACGGGAAGTGTAGTCAAAGGGCATAGTAACACTGAAGTGACTACAACTTTCTCAAATTCTCAAAGGAGTCATGGTTCCCAGCATTCTGCAGGTTACCCATTTGAGTTACCATGATTTAATAACTGTTGTTCAAGATCTTCCAATTTCAAATGTTTTAGCAGTATATAGAATAACTGGAACAAATATACTAAATGCTACTAAAAAGCAATCATTAATAATTGTATTCCTTTTTAAAAATAATAATGATGATCCTCAGATCCTTTCATGAAACATTTCTTCAGGCACTTGAAGACTTTTTACAAATGAGTAAATAGATTTCCATATGTTCTACATCTGATCTTTATTGTTAAATTACTTCTTCTGAGGGCATTTAGTAACATAGTGGTAAATTACATGGTGAAAGACTTAGTAGAACAACATAGCTATACAGTCTCTATTGACTGCTCCATTATGAAATTGCTACACTCCTAGATTAAATCTCTCTGAAGAAATAAAACTGCAACCCGCTGTGGACATTCAACTCAGAGATAATAGTAGCTGAATTGCGATATTAAGGATTGCAATATCAATCTAACATGCATTTTTAAAAGAAGTTGCTGTAAAAAATTCCCAAGGCCTCTCTACAAGTGTTACATCACATTTTATTTATATATTTCCTAAATTCATACAAATGTTTGGTGAAAAAGCAATGTAAATCCAATGTAAAGCAGTGTATTCATATGTTTACAGAAACATACTTCTCTTTCAATCATACTGAAGATACTAGTAGAGATGAATGCATCTTTCACTTTTGGTTTCTTGCTTTTAAATTCAACCCATTCAGTTTTTGCATTGGTTTATAATTTTTCAAGGAACAGAAAAATTGAGATGATTTTCAGGCATTTCTTCCCAAGAGCTGCATATATGTGCAATTTGTCCAATATAAATTTTTGTGACTGAAGGCAAATATACAGTACATGTCCCAGGATAATGTTGCAGGATCCAGTCTGAGTAAGTCACTGGGACCAGGGTTTTCTTCTTCCAAGCTTTCAGACTCGTGCTAGAGCCCATCCTCAGGGAACGTCTCTCTTCCAAAATGTTGTGTCACTTGCCTGTTTTTTGTCTTTCGTTTAGCATTTAATATGATAATTCCTCAGCATTTAGTAGTAGAGAAACTGGGCCTTTTAGGCTTCAGTACTCCTTTGTGCAATTGGATTCTTGATTTTCTTACTGATAGACCCCTGTACGTGCATAATACCATGTTCTTGACCACAGGTTCTCCTCAAGGCTATATCCTAATTCTGCTGTTGTTCACTCTGCTGATCCATGGCTGTTGTGCGAGGTTTGCTACCAACCATATTGTGAAGTATGCAGATGATACAACAGTGGTGGGCCTTATTCAGGATAATAATGAGAGTATTACTGGGAGGAAGTAGAGGGCTTGATGAACTGGTATAATAAAAACAGCCTGATTTTAAATATAGGAAAAACAACAGAGATCATTGTCAATTTCAGAAAAGGCAGGTACAGCTGTATACCTCTGTGTATTAATGATTCAATTGTGAAGATTGGTTATGTACACTGAGATTATATGCATCAAGACAAATTCCTTGTGTGTCTAATCACACTTGTCCAATAAAGAATTTATTCATCATTCATTCATCAAGGTGGTCAGTAGTATCAAGTTTCTGGATGTGTAGCTGATGAGCAGGTTAACTTGGTCACTCAACAGGGAGACACAGGTGAAGCGGACACAACAGTGCCTGCATTTTCTATGTCATTATGAGAAAAACAGATTTGCTTTCCCCTGTCCTTACACTTTTATAGAGGGACAATTGAAAGCATCCTTTCATATTGTAATACTATGTGGTTTGGAAGTACTACTGTTTCAGACAGGAAGGGTATACAGAGAGTGGTGAGGATGGCAGAAAAGATTACTGGAAGTTCATTTCCTTCAATCCAGGACATAGCATGCAAGTGATGCTTGACCAGGGTCCGCACTATTGTCTGGGATTCTACACATTCTCTCCATGACCGGTTTTCTTTGTTACCTTCTGGGAGAAGGCACTGTGGTAACCAAAGCAGAACTAGATTCTGAAATAGCTTTGTAGC